>NC_084615.1:41532277-41607277 GCF_033978795.1 Nerophis ophidion | reverse complement strand
ACTTGGAGACGCATTCAAAGTTTTTGCATTTTTCCGGACTAACTGACTTTCATTTCTCAAAGTAATGATGGCCACTGTTTTTTCCTTAGTTCGCTGATTGGTTCTTGCCATAATATGAATTTTAACACTTGTCCAATAGGACTGTCAGTTATGTAGTAACTTGATTTCTGCACAACACAACTGATGGTTCCAACCCCATTGATAAAGCAAGAAATTTCACTAATCAACCCTAATAAGGCACACCTGTTAAGTGAAAACCATTTCAGGTGACTATCTCCTGAAGCTCATCGAGAGAATGCCAAGAGTGTGCAAAGCAGTAATAAAAGCAAAGGGTGACTATTTTGAAGAAACCAGAATATAAAACATGTTTTCAGTTATTTCACCTTTTTTTGTTTAGTACATAACTCCACGTGTTCATTCATAGTTTTGATGCCTTCAGTGACAACTTACGATGTAAATAGAGATGAAAATAAAGAAGAAGCATTGAATGAGAAAGTGTGTTCAAACTTTTGGCCTGTACTGTAAATAAACACACGTGTGTGTGTCTGTACATATGTATGTGTATATATACATACATATAAATATATATATATATGTATGTGCATACAGTGGGGCAAAAAATATTTAGTCAGCCACCGATTGTGCAAGTTCTCTCACTTAAAATGATGACAGAGGTCTGTCATTTTCATCATAGGTACACTTCAACTGTGAGAGACAGAATGTGAAAAAAAAAATCCAGGAATTCACATTGTAGGAATTTTAAAGAATTTATTTGTAAACTAAGGCGGAAAATAAGTATTTGGTCACTTCAAACAAAGAACATCTCTGGCTCTCACAGACCTGTTACTTCTTCTTTAAGAAGCTTTTCTGTCCTCCACTCGTTGCCTGTATTAATGGAACCTGTTTGAACTCGTTATCTGTATAAAATACACCTGTCCACAGCCTCAAACAGTCAGACTCCAAACTCCACTATGGCCAACACCAAAGAGCTGTCGAAGGACACCAGGAAAATAATTGTAGACTTGTACCAGACTGGGAAGAGTGAATCTACAATAGGCAAGCAGCTTGGTGTGAAAAAAATCAATTGTGGGAGCAATTATCAGAAACTGGAAGACATCTCCCTCGATCTGGGGCTCCACACAAGATCTCATTCCGTGGGGTCGAAATGATCAGAACGGTGAGCAATAATCCCAGAACCACACGAGGGACCTGGTGAATGACCTGCAGAGAGCTGTGACCAAAGTAACAAAAGTTACCATCAGTAACACACTACGCCGACAGGGAATCAAATCCTCCAGTGCCAGACATGTCCCCCTGCTTAAGCCAGTGCATGTCCAGGCCCGTCTGAAGTTTGCCAGAGAGCACATGGATGATACAGCAGAGGATTGGGAGAATGTCATGTGGTCAGGTGAAACCAAAATATAACTTTTTGGTATAAACTCAACTTGTCGTGTTTGGAGGAAGAAGAATACTGAGTTGCATCCCAAGAACACCACACCTACTGTGAAGCATGGGGGTGGAACCATCATGATTTGGGGCTGTTTTTCTGCTAAGGGGACAGGACGACTGATCCGTGTTAAGGAAGGAATGAATGGGGCCATGTATCAGTGAGAGCTTTGAAGATGAAACGTGGCTGGGTCTTCCAGCATGACAATGATCCCAAACACACCGCCCGGGCAATGAAGGAGTGGCTCCGTAAGAAGCATTTGAAAGTCCTGGAGTGGCCTAGCCAGTCACCAGACCTCAACCCCATAGAAAATCTGTGGAGGGAGTTGAAATCCCCAAAACATCACTGCTCTCGAGAAGATCTGCATAGAAGAATGGGCCAAAATACCAGCTACCGTGTGTGCAAACCTGGTAAAGACCTATGGTAATCGTTTGACCTCTGTTATTGCCAACAAAGGTTATATTACAAAGTAGGGAGTTGAATTTTTGTGATTGACCAAATACTTATTTTCCACCATAATTTTCAAATAAATTCTTTGAAATTCCCACAATGTGAATTCCTGGATTTTTTTTTTCACCTTCTGTCTCTCACAGTTGAAGTGTACCTTTGATGAAAATTACAGACCTCTGTCATCATTTTAAGTGGGAGAACTTGCACAATCGGTGGCTGACTAAATACTTTTTGCCCCACTGTATGTTTGTATGTATATATATATATATATATATATATATATATATATATATATATATATATATATATATGTATATGTATGTGTGTGTGAGTCTATATATATATATACACTTATATATATATATATATATACATGTATGTATTTGTGTGTATGTATATATATATATATATATATATATATATATGTATATATATATAATATGTGTGTGTGTACCGTATTATTTTGAGTGAAAAAAAAATGTTAATAGATAAAAATTATAAAAACTCAATTTGGCGATGCATGTCTTAATGGACAACAACGTTGTTGGTTTTTTAACTTTTTGTTCAAGCCTAAGGATTTGGCAACAGATTTAGAGATTATTTTTTAATATCAACAGTTTAAAATTTGGTAAGATTATCATGAGGGAAAATAAAACCAAAATTGGCCTAAATAGAAAAATCTTACAAAAGTCTGAGTTGTTTTTTTTATTGGACAACAACATGGATTGTGTGCGTATGTGCTAAAATACCAAAAGGTGTACCTTTGCTGGTACTGCTGGTTTGAAGGGTTATACTCCTGGTGTGTGTTTGTGTGTGTGTGTGTGTGTGTGTGTGCGCATTAGCAAGACCTTGTGCCTTTATGTCTTGGAAGTGTGTGTGTCTGCATGTGTAAGAGATACAAGTTGTGTATATTTATTAGCTGTTGGCAGTGATCATGTGACTCCATTATTCTCTTGTAACCAATGCTACGATCATGATGCACTTCACACACACAGCTGCTTTCTTCTCAAAAGCTGTGTGTTGAAAATGAGATGGACTTTCTAAAAAGAAAAAAATGTTTTTGTCCTCACAATTATTTTTTTTTTGTAATTCTGTACTGTACTTACAAATGGGTTTTTTTTTATCTCGGTTTGCCATGAACCACAGACATGATCACACTGAAAACACAAAGAGAAACTGATATTAAGAAAGAAATTGACATGATCGCAAAGGGGCCTTAAAGGGGTTATTGCTACGTTTGTACATGTGGTCAAAAGGTCACTGTGTGTGTGCGTGTGCGTTTGTGTGTGAGCGTTTACAGTTTGCAAAGAGTTTGCGTCAAATAAGGAGGGGGCATTTTCTTCTTACATGTTTTAAAGAAAACAATTGTTCGATTGGATACTTTTTATAAATATACAGTATATATACACACACCGTATGAAAATAAGTGAAAAAGAAGCCTAAAAGCTAGAATGTACGTACATACACGTTTAGGCAAGTACTGCTGTTTTTTTAGTCAATACCAATATTTTAAAGTAATAAAGTTGTGTTTCTGTATGCGTTTTATGTTGTAACATTTGTCATATGTCATTGAAAGCAAAGAAACTGTAAAACGATGCAACACCAACACAACAATTTGAAGATATAAGTGTCCTAGTTGAAAACAGAAATGTTGCATCTGTGGAATTGCTGCTATTGTGCTATCTGGGTCAGATCTGGATGAAACCTGCTTTGCAATGACAGCTTTGTTTTAAGATTTACTGTAGCAGGTTTTCCGAATTCATGCGTCGTGCTTTTGTTTTTAACAGTCTTCAGTCTCAGTCGTGCACGTGTAAAAAGAAGTTAATTCCTGCATAATAAAATACATATAAAAAGATGCACACTTTAATTACAAACACTACATTGGGAAGACATGAGTGCCCTAGTAATAAATTGTTTAAAGTTAAAAGTACCAATGATTGTCTCTCACACACACACACACACACACACACACACACACACACACACACTGGGTATGGTGAAACTTGGCCTCTGTATTTGACCCATTGCCTTGTTCACCCCCTGGGAGGTTTATGGGAGCAGTGAGCAGCAGCGGTGCCCACGCCTGGTAATCATTTTTGGTGATTCAACCCCCAATTCCAACCCTTAATGCTGAGTGCCAAGCAGGGAGGTAATGGCTCCAATTTTTATAGTCTTTGGTATGACTCGGTCAAGGTTTAAACTCACTCAGTGGTCTTGTGGTTAGAGTGTCCGCCCTGAGACGAGGAGGTCGTGAGTTCAAACCCCGGCCGAGTTGTACCAAAGACTACAAAAAATGGGACCCATTGCCTCCCTGCTTTGCACTCAGCATCAAGGGTTGGGATTGGGGGTTAAATCACCGAATGATTGCTGCTCACTGCTCACCTCACCACCTAGGGGGTGAACATGGGGACGGGTCAAATGCAGAGGACAAATTTCACCACACCCAGTGTGTGTATGACTATCATTGGGACCTTAACTTTAACTCACGACCTTTTGATGTCAGGGCGGACACTAACCCAGTGGTTCTTAACCATGGTTTGATCGAACCCTAGGGGTTCGGTGAGTCGGCCTCAGGGGTTCGGCAGAGGTCAAAACACACCCGACTCATCGTCTTAATAAAACCTTCTCCCTATCGACGTATTGCGGGTACGGCAACAGCAGAAGTGTGTAATTTGTTGAGAGTTTATTCAGTCAAGTGTGAGTTTAGTGTCGGTTTTGTTGTTTGAACAAGGTGATGTTCATGCACGGTTCATTTTGTGACCAGTAAAAAAAAACATGGCAACACTTTAGTATGGGGAACATATTCACCATTAATTAGTTGCTTATTAACATGCAAATTAGTAACATATTGGCTCTTAACTAGTCATTAAGTACTTATCAATGCCTTATTCGGCATGGGCTTATTATAACCCTAACCCTCTAACCCTGACCCTAACCAAATAACTCCAAATGAAGTCTTTGTTTCTTAGAATATGTTCCCCTAGTGTCCAACAACCTCTAAATTAAGGCTTTGTTACTTAGAATATGTTCTCCATACTAAAGTGTTACTAAAAAGACATAACTTTGTCTTGAATTTGAAAAAAAAAAAAAGATTTTCTTTTTCACTAAGAAGGGTTCGGTGAATGTGCTTATGAAACTAACGGGGTTCGGTACCTCCAACAAGGTAAGAAGCACTGCTCTAACCACAAGGCCACTGAGCAGGTTAGGTTTATGCATGTTTGTGAAATTGCTGCAACATATGCAATCCGAATCAGATATGGATAACATTATTACCAAACTTCAATTTAACTTGCGTAAGATTCATATTTTTGATACATGGATTTTTTAAATGGTATGCAAAATAGGGATTAAAAAACTTAAGGTTTGCTTTTTTTCTTTTACATTACATTTAAGCTCTCCTGAGTGATACACATATTTAAATAAAATAACTATATACAAAAACAAACCTGTTTAAATGCTAGGAATTTGACAACACAATTCAACTAAAGCAGGGGTCACCAACCTTTTTGAAACCAAGAGCTACTTTTGGGGTACTGATTAATGCGAAGGGCTACCAGTTTGATACACACTTAAATAAATTGCCGGAAATAGCCAATTTGCTCAATTTACCTTTAATAAATAAATCTAGATATATAAAAAATGAGTATTTCTGTCTGTCATTCCGTCATACTTTTCTTTTCCTTTTATGGAAAGTTTTTTGGAGAGAATAAATGATGAAAAAAATACTTAATTGAACGGTTTAAAAGAGGAAAAAAGAAGAAAAAAATGAAAATTAAATTTTGAAACATAGTTTATCTTCAATTTCGACTCTTTAAAATTCAAAATTTTAAAACTACCTAATACGATTCCTTTTGAAAACATTAAAAAAAGAGAACATATGAACATATATGGAACATCATTAGTCATTTTTCCTGATTAAGATTAATTTTAGAATTTTGATGACATGTTTTAAATAGGTTAAAATCCAATCTGCACTTTGTTAGAATATATAACAAATTGGACCAAGCTGTATTTCTAACAAAGACAAATCATTATTCCGTCTAGATTTTCCAGAACAAAACTTTTAAAATTAATTCAAAAGACTTTGAAATAAGATTTAAAATTGATTCTACAGATTTTGTAGATTTGCCAGAATCCATCCATTTCCTACCGCTTATTCCCTTTTGGGGTCGCAGGGGGCGCTGGCGCCTATCTCAGCTACAATTGTGCGGAAGGCGGGTGTACACCCTGGACAAGTCGCCACCTCATTGCAGCGCCAACACAGATAGACAACATTCACACTCACATTCACACACTAGTGACCATTTAGTGTTGCCAATCAACCTATCCCCGGGTGCATGTCTTTGGAAGTGGGAGGAAGCCGGAATACCCGGAGGGAACCCACGCATTTGCCAGAATATTTTTTTTTAATTTTAATCATAAGTTTGAAGAAATATTTCACAAATATTATTCGTCGAAAAAACAAAAGCTAAAATCCATCCATCCATTTTCTACCGCAAAATGCAGAATTAAATCAAAATGTATTCATTATTCTTTACAATAAAAAAAAAATGTACCTGAACATTGATTTAAATTGTCAGGAAAGAAGAGGAAGGAATTTAAAAGGTTAAAAAGTATGTGTTTAAAAATCCTAAAACCCTTTTTAAGCTTGTATTTTTTCTCTAAAATTGTCTTTCTGAAAGTTATAAGAAACAAAATAAAAAATAAATTTATTTAAACAAGTGAAGACCAAGTCTTTAAAATATTTTCTTGGATTTTCAGATTCTATTTGAGTTTTGTCTCTCTTAGAATTAAAAATGTCGAGCAAAGCGAGACCAGCTTGCTAGTAAATAAATACAATTTTAAAAATAGATGAAGCTTACTGGTAAGTGCTGCTATTTGAGCTATTTTTAGAACAGGCCAGCGGGCGCCTCATCTGGTCCTTACGGGCACCGCGTTGGTGACCCCTGAACTAAAGATACAAACGAAAGATGAAATTATTAATGAAAAGATGAAATTATTTGGACTTTCCTGTCACGGCATGTGAGCAACACTCCCATCCGGTCGCGAGGACGCGCTTTAATTCTGACGTGGCGCGTTCCCAAAGGGCACCTGTTTCTTCCGTGGGACGCCCTGATTGGACGAGACGCCCCGCCCACGTGTGGCATGTAAACAGACAGGTGGCAGCGGCGATGTCAACAAAGCACACGTACTCGCACGTTTGGCGGTTTGTTGTCTTTACTGCTTCGTCGGCCATGTTTTAGTCGGACATCACAGCCAACTTTGCTCCCAAATAAGGTAAAGACACAACTTCCGCACATTATTCGTTGATTTGTTTCCTTAAAGTTGTTAGCCGCGCCCACATTTGGTAAGTGGAGGTTTACCTCGGTGTGTGTGTGTGTGTGTGTGTGTGTGTGTGTGTGTGTGTGTGTGTGTGTGTGTCCGCAGGTGATGCCTCAGCTGACGGCCGCCACCGCACTCCAACTGGCGCTGCTGCTGTCCGCTTTGCCGGCCCAGTACTTCATCTCCCGCTGGAGCGGCTACACGGCGGCGCAGCGCCTCCACGCGTCCACACGGTAGAACTGCAGTACAGTCAGAGTTTCACTTAAACCTTTCACCGTCGGGAGGGAAATGAGCATTCCAGTCAGTAGCAGCACTCGCTTACAATAGACCACCACAAAGTATACCACAGCGCATCACAACTGTTGCGGAAAAGCGCAAGAACAGAACTATTATCAGGGTATTCACTGGGTCTTAAAAAGTCTAAAACAAGTCTTAAATCCATCCATCCATCTATATTCTTCCGCTTATCTGAGGTCGGGTCACGGGGGCAGCAGCCTAAGTAGGGAAGCCCAGACTTCCGTCTCCCGGCCACTTCGTCCAGCTCTTCCCGGGGGGTCCCGAGGTGTTCCCAGGCCAGCCGGGAGACATAGCCTTCCCAACGTGTCCTGGGTCTCCCCCGTGGCCTCGTACCGGTCGGACGTGCCCCAAACACCTCCAAAGGGAAGCGTTCGGTTCGGGTGGCATCCTGACCAGATGCCCGAACCACCTCATCTGGCTCCTCTCGATGTGGAGGAGCAGCGGCTTTATTTTGCGCTCCCCCCGGATGGCAGAGCTTCTCACCCTGTCTCTAAGGGAGAGCCCCGCTACCCGGCAGAGGAAACCCAACTCGGCCGCTTGTACCCGTGATCTTGTCCTTTCGGTCATAACCCAAAGTTCATGACCATAGGTGAGGATGGGAATGTAGATCGACCGGTAAATTGAGAACTTTGCCTTCCGGCTCAGCTCCTTCTTCACCACACTGGATCGATACAGCGTCCGCATTACTGAAGACGCCGCACCGATCCGCCTGTCAATCTCACTATCCACTCTTCCCTCACTCGTGGACAAGACTCCGAGGTACTTAAACTCAACCACTTGAACCAAGGTGTCCTGTTCAACCCGGAGATGGCACTCCACCCTTTTCCAGGCGAGAACCATGGAATAGGACTTGGAGGTGCTGATTCCCATCCCAGTCGCCTCACACTCAGCTGTGAACCAACCTAATCTCACGATCCACTCTTCCCTCACTCGTGGACAAGACTCCGAGGTACTTAAACTCCTCCACTTAGGGCAGGGTCTCCTCTTCAACCCGGACCTAGCACTCCACCCTTTTCCGGGCGAGAACCATGGACTCGGACTTGGAGGGGCTGATTCCCATCACAGTCGCTTCAGACTCAGCTGTGAACCGACTTAGTGAGAGCTTAAGATCTTGGCCAGATGAAGCCATCAGAACCACATCATCTGCAACGTCTTAAATCCAGTCATTTGAATTTAAGGCCTTAAAATATCTAAAATTCTCCTAAAATCTCATAAAAGGTCTTAAATACGATTTTGAAAGGTCTTAAAAATCTAATGACGTTACTTTATTTAAAACATGCATGAACTTCAGTCTCTCTTTGAAATGTTTGGATTTTTGAGGACGCTATAACGACTGTAGAGTTTACCAATAGTTAAAAGTAGATAATAACAATTTGGCAATTGTTTTATTCTGACTTCCAAACACATCTTGGTTCACAACCGAGAGGTTTCTGGTGTTTTTGGTTAGGTTAACTTTTTTGTATTCCAATGTGAAAGAGCTGTGAATAAATTCATATACTTTGCAAGTAACTCTGGACTCCAATTTTCCTTCAAGTCTTATGTACTTTTTTGCCTGTATTGATGTGAAATAAGTCTTAAATTGTATTCATTATGGTCTTTAAAAAAAGTCCTAAAAAGTCTTAAATTTGGCTTGTTAAAACCTGAAGAGGTTTGTATTGTATCATTGGTCAAAGTGAAACACGAAAAGAATTGACAGAGGCAAAGTCTTTTGTTTTTCTAAACATACAGTATTTGAGTATTGAAGCGTGGCCATTATCATTATTTATCCAATACAATAGCACAAGCCATATAGTACCTACTTTTATTTTGTAAAGTGGAACATTAGAAAATGTTTTATTAAGTAAAATTAGACAGAGAACACTAACCTTATGACATATTTATGCTTTTGAAGTGGAGTATTAATTTTTCGGCGACACCAAGTGGCTATAATAAAGTTGAATGATGCGGACACGTTTGGTCCTGGACTAATTTCTAATACGCTTCTGCATTGAAGAGACTGTATATGTAGGTAATATGGAACAATAATAATTTGACTTAATAATAACAATAACTTGTTTATATTGACAAATGTGCTGTTTTGGGATGCAATATTGTTCAATTAAGGACTCTTATTATGTATGTAGTATTTGGTTCAATTCACTTTTTTTTTTTTTTCCATATGTGTCATGGCCAATTATGCAACTTGCATAATGACATAAATTAACCCCCAACATGTCCCCTCATCCGCATCTCCTTGGAGGGACTGGAGGAGATGCGGATGAGGGGACAGGGCTGCGGAGCTGGCACTGAGTGTCGGGACGGAGAGGCTTTGCGGTGTCTTGGCTGGGTGAGCAGGTGTCGGACACCTCAGTCTCCTCGTACGTATCCTCGCTCATCCATGCGGACTGGACACTGGCCGAGAATTGGTTGGCGGCCGAGAGTGGAGTCGGCTCTCTTGGTTGCTCTGTTGGATCTGCTCCTGTCTGTGGCCATGCTCCCTCCACCCCAGCGAACGAGGGCGTGGAACACCGCAGAGGCCACCACAGTGTATATGTTTCTTTTAATTTTTATTCATAGCTGTATGTAAGTGGCTGGTTGCATCAGCTCCGCTGCTTTAATATCTCTAATGTCCTTTGCCTTCTTTGATGTTTGATGTTTCCCTCTTACACACATGTGAAAGGGATGTGTACTATGGCTATGAGTTGTTGTTGTTTTTTTCCCTTGGCCTCAGTCTGGACCCCCTCTCCAGGGCCCAGGCTTAGACCGATTTTTTTTATTATATTTTATTTTATTTTAATCTATTTTTTTTTCTCCCATTCCCCTCACTTGTTTACCTGTATCTCACTTTTTTTGTAAGGGGCGCTGGAAGCCAGCAGACCCGTCAGCGATCCTGTTCTGTCTCCCTGTAACGTTTGTCTGATCTTGAATGGGATTGTGCTGAAAATGTTAATTTTCCTGAAGGAACTCTCCTGAAGGAATAAATGAAAGTACTATCTAATCTAATAACAAACAAATACTATCTTATAGTGTCACGGTGGAAGAGGGGTTGGTGCGTCTGCCTCACAATACGAAGGTCCTGAGTAGTCAGGGTTCAATCCCGGGCTCGGGATCTTTCTGTGTGGAGTTTGCATGTCCTCCCCGTGAATGCGTGGGTTCCCTCCGGGTACTCCGGCTTCCTTAAAACTTCAAAGACATGCACCTGGGGATAGGTTGATTGGCAACACTAAATGGTCCCTAGTGTGTGAATGTGAGTCTGAATGTTGTCTGTCTATCTGTGTTGGCCCTGTGATGAGGTAGCAACTTGTCCAGGGTGTGCACCGCCTTCCGCCCGGTTGTAGCTGAGATAGGCACCAGCGCCCCCCGCGACCCCAAAGGGAATAAGCGGTAGAAAATGGATGGATGGATAGTATCTTATTTATGTAGTTGGCCATTTGCTTTGTTTATGTTCAACTTACAACAAAAGGAAAGCGATTTGCGGTTTCCCAGAATGGAGCAATTTACTAGCAGTGGCTCGACCTAGTAGCCAATTACTCAATTACACATCAGTCAACCCTTCAGGTCAAATTATGTCACAACTTTATCACAAAAAAAAAAAAATCTAACATTTTAGCCAAATAAAAGTATGATGTGTGTTCAGCAGACAGAATCTCTAAACTGAAATTTTTTTTTCAGGTTTCTTAGAGTGTGGAAAGAGTGGAGCAGGTCTTACCTCAATGGTAGCGTGTGGACAGAGTGGACAGTGCAGCAGATGTCCAAAGTGTGGTGAGTCTTTGCATCGTTTTCCATTTTCACCTGCTTCAAACGGGATAAGCGGTAGAAAATGGATGGATTTATACTGTATATATGTAAATACAAAACCCAAAACCACTGAAGTTGGCACATTATGTAATTTGTAAATGAATACAGAATTCAATGATTTGCAAATTTTTTTAAACTTATATTTAATTAAATAGACTGCAAAGACAAGATATTTAATATTCAAACTGAGAAACTTAATTTGTTTTTGTAAATAATCATTAACTTAGAATTTAAAGGCAGCAACACATTGCAAAAAAGTTGGCGCAGGGGCATTTGTACCACAGTGTTACAAGGCCTTTCCTTTTAACAACACTCAGTTAATGATTGAGAACTGAGAAGACCAATTTTTTAAGCTTTTCTGGTGGAATTATTTCCCATTTTTGCTTGATGTACAGCTTAAGTTGTTCAACAGTCCGGGGTCTCCCTTGTCGTATTTTAGGCGTCATAATGCTAGTGTGTGAATGTGAGTGTGAATGTTGTCTGTCTATCTGTGTTGGCCCTGCGATGAGGTGGCGAGTTGTCCAGGATGTACGCCCCCTTCCGCCCGTTTGTAGCTGAGATAGGCACCAGCGCCCCCCGCGAGCCCAAAAGGGAATAAGCGGTAGAAAAGGGATGGATGGATAATGCGCCACACATTTTGAATGGGACACAGGGCTGGACTACAGGCAGGCCAGTCTAGTACCTGCACTCTTTTACTATGAAGCCACGCTGTTGTAACACTTGGCTTGACATTGTCTAGCTGCAATAATAAGCAGGGGCGTCCATGGTAACGTTGCTTGGATGGCAACATATGTTGCTCCAAAACCTGTATGTACCTTACAGCATTAATGGTGCCTTCACAGATGTGTAAGTTACCCATGCCTTGGGCACTAATACACCCATCACAGATGCTGGCTTTTGAACTATGCGCCTAAAACTATCCCAATGGTTCTTTTCCTCTTTGTTCCGGAGCACGCAACGTCTTCAGTTTCTGAAAAAAGTTTGAAATGTGGACTCGTCAAACCACAGAACACTTTTCCACTTTCCACTCAATCTTAGATGAGCTCGGGCCCAGCAAGCCGGCGGCGTTTCTGGGTGTTGTTGATGAATGGTTTTCGCTTTGCATAGTAGAGTTTTAACTTGCACTCACAGATGTAGCGACCAACTTTAGTTACTGACAGTGGTTTTCTAAAGTGTTCCTGAGCCCATGTGGTGATATCCTTTACACTTTGATGTCCCTTTTTGATGCAGTATCGCCTGAGGTATCGAAGGTCACGGGCATTCCATATTACATGCAGTAATTTATCCTGATTCTCTGAACCTTTTGATGATATTACAGACCATAGATGGTAAAATCACTAAATTCTTTGCAATAGTTTGCTAAGAAATGTTGTTCTTAAACTGTTGGACATTTTGCTCACGCATTTGTTCACAAAGTGGTGACCCTTTCCCAATGTCTTGGAAGCTGCTTTTATACCCAATCAGGGCACCCACCTGTTCCCAATTAGTCTGTTCAGCTGTGGGGTGTTCAAAATAAGTGTTTGATTAGCATTCCTCAACTTTGTCAGTCTTTTTTGCCACTTGTGACAGCTTTTTTTAAACATGTTGCAGGCAGTAAATTCCAAATGAGCAAACATTTGCAAATAATGATAATAAGAATAATAATAATTTATTTTATTTACAAGGCGCCTTTCTGGGCACACAAGGACACCGTACAAAATCAAAACAATAAAATCAAATTGGATAAAAACAACAATAATAACAACAAAGATAGATAAGATAAGATGATTACAAAGAATACGCAGTCTGGAATAGGTGTGTTTTGAGTCTTGACTTGAAGAGGGATAATGAGTCCAAGTTGCGAAGGTCTGGTGGTAATGAGTTCCAAAGATGTGGGGCAGAGCGGCTGAAAGCTCGGGCACTCATGGTGGACAGTTTAAATAAGGGGACAGTGAGATGGATGGATGAAGAGAATCTTAGGGAACGTGAGGGCGTGGCGACATGGATCAGGTCAGAGAGATATGATGGAGAGAGGTTATGGATGGCTTTGAAAGTGAGGAGAATTATTTTAAAGTGAATACGATGTGTGATGGGTAGCCAGTGGAGTTGCTGCAGAACAGGGGTGATGTGCTGGATTGAAGGAGTTCTGGTGATTATCCAGGCTGCAGAGTTCTGGAGAAGCTGAAGTTTGTGAAGTGACTTGTGACGGAGACCAAACAGGAGAGAGTTGCGACTAACTTTAGTTACCGGGAGAGGTGACCAGGCTATGGACTAATATGGCAGCGGTAGGTAGGGTAAGGGATGGGCGAAGACGATTAATGTTCCGTAAATTAATAAACATTATAAATAACTGAGTTTTCCAGTTCAAAGGTTAAAAGTATTGTCTTTGCAGTCTATTCAATTGAATATAGGTTGAAAAGGATTCATAAATCATTGTATTCGGTTTTTACTTACGATTTACACAATGTGCAAACTTTACTGGTTTTTGGGTTTGTATATACAGTAAGTGTGTGTGTATATATGATATACCCCAAAGGGAATAAGCGGCAGAAAATGGATGGATGGATGGATATATATATGATATGCGTGTGTATATATGAAGTTAAACGTGGTACCTCTCTGAAGGTCTTTCCTTGGTCTAAATACTGAGGATGACGTGACTCAGAAGATGGTTGACCTGGAGACCATGATGATCGACAACAACCAGGGATTTTTTGGAGGTTTGCCTACCCCCGCCATAATAACCCCTCACGCTGAAATGTTATCAAAGACTACGACAAAGAGAGTAAAGTTCACTTTTTATTCAGCCTCCAAGGCGGTGCGCAGTCCACGGCCGCCCTTTGTCTTCCTGCGGGTGGGTGAGGTGGTGATGGAGAGGAAGGGCCACCATGTGGGGGTGGTGGTCAGCTGGGACCCTGAGATGCGCGCCCCTGCCGAATGGGTGATCAAGGTGTACAGCAACATGGGGGTCAGTCACTGTTGCACTTGTCAACATGCATTCCAACTGTGCCTGTGCTATTGTATTTTTTAATGACAAATACAGCTCAAAGTGGCATTGCTACCAACAAAAACTGGGATTGACTTGAACATTCTTACACATCTCAATGCACAACCCTGAAAACATCAAGTAAACCATGTTTGAGTACACAAGGCATTGAGTAAATTGTCCATGGTATTGTCATTCAGGGCCGTGCAGCAGAGAAGACGCCACACTACAAGGTTTTGTTCAGTGGGCCTGGGTCATCCTCTTTGTTTGTGGCCTACTTGCCTCAGACACAACTCAAGCGCCTGAGGGGGACGCAGGTACGAAGCAGGATAAAATTGGGGTAAAACAAACAAATCCAAACACATCTTCAGATTTGCCATGAATTTACTCTGCAATGTTTTTAGCCGGACATTCCCACCTTGGAGAGGTATTTTACGCATTTTGACGGCGAGCGTTTCGTCCCACTGCCCTGGCTCAGAAAGATCTTCCCTGAAGATGAGATAATGGACGCCTGACCGAATGTGTCACGGAAAGGATGACTGCCCTCTAACCACCAGCAAATTTGAATGTATTTTACTTGCAGTACCGTGTAACAGCACCGAGTCACAGCTACTCACTATTGGCAATATCTTTAAGGGTGAACACAACCAGTTTCTCCCCATTGGAATGAGTATACAGTACAGGCAAAACGTTTGGATACACCTTCTCCTCATTCTGTGTGTTTTCTTTATTTTCATGACTATTTACATTGTAGATTGTCACTGAAAGCATCAAAACTATGAAATGTGGAGTTATTTATTCAACAAAAAAAGGTAAAATAACTGAAAACAAGTTTTTTATTCTAGTTTCTTCAAAATAGGCACACACCTGTGAAGTGAAAACCCTTTTAGGTGACTACTTCTTGAAGCTCATCGAGAGAAGGCCAAGAGTGTGCGAAAAAGTAGTCAGAGCAAAGGTTGGCTATTTTGAAGAAACTATAATATAAAACATGTTTTCAGATATTTCACCTTTTTTAGTAAACTACATAACTCCACAATGTGGATAGTAATTGGAGCAAATGGTGGCTATTTTAAAGAAACTAGAATATTAAACATGTTTTCAGTTATTTCACCTTTTTTTGTTAAGTACATAACTCCATATGTGTTCATTTATAGTTTTAATGCCTTCAGTGAGAATCTACAATGTAAATAGTCATGAAAATAAAGAAAACCCATTGAATCAGAAGTTGCGTCTAAACTTTTGGCCTGTACCGTATATATTTTTTAAACCAAAGAAAAAGCAGCGTGAATCCTTGAATGCTTGCTTTGAGCTCTTATGTTGCAACAAATTATATTTGTACCTGAAGATGTAAGTCAATCATAACTTCTCTTTCCAACAACAATGTAGACTAAATGGACCTTTACACAAAAGAATGACTTTTGCATCCCCAGAGAACAAAATGTCTAAATAAATGCACATTCCAATTAACTATAAAATGTATTAATTAACTTGGTTAAGTGTCCTGTACATTGATATATTTGCATGCTTAAGCATAACACAATTAAGTAAACACTGGAAAACTAGCATATGTGTTGCCTACTTCCTAAAGTTAGACTTTACTATGAAATATAATGATTTAATCCATCCATCCATCCATCATCTTCCCCTTATCCGAGGTCGGGTCGCGGGGGCAGCAGCCTAAGCAGGGAAGCCCAGACTTCCCTCTCTCCAGCCACTTCGTCTAGCTCTTCCCGGGGGATCCCGAGGCGTTCCTAGGCCAGCCGGGAGACATAGTCTTCACAACGTGTCCTGGGTCTTCCCCGTGGCCTCCTACCAGCTGGACGTGCCCTAAACACCTCTCTAGGGAGGCGTTCGGGTGGAATCCTGACCAGATGCCCGAACCACCTCATCTGGCTCCTCTCGATGGGGAGGAGCAGCGGCTTTACGTTGAGCTCCCCCCGGATGGCAGAGCTTCTCACCCTATCTCTAAGGGAGAGACCCGCCACCCGGCGGAGGAAACTCATTTCGGCCGCTTGTACCCGTGATCTTATCCTTTCGGTCATGACCCAAAGCTCATGACCATAGGTGAGGATGGGAACGTAGATCGACCGGTAAATTGAGAGCTTTGCCTTCCGGCTCAGCTCCTTCTTCACCAAAACGGTATAATGATTTAAATCCTTCATAAATGTGATGTTTACACGTTTTTGTTAATTATCATACCATCTATAATTTAACATTTATTTTCTCTAAAATAATATGTATGACATGTCAGTCATGTCCCCAGGTTATCCCTCAGTTTGGTTACCTATACCATTTTTAAGATATTTATTTCTTTAAATTATTTTTTGTGAATCACTGTAATGTGCTTAGTGTCAATGCTATAAGCATAAATGCCTTGTGGCTATATTTCCTGTATTTGCTAAAAAAAAAAACCCACTCACTGTTACTTTCAGTTCTGTTACACAAATGAGTCATCTTTGTCCCAACACGTTGTATAGTAGTACCTCGACCTAATCTGACCTCAAAACACTTGCATCTAAAATCAATGGCTACCATTGAAATTATTTAAAATCAATTTACTTGATTATTGATCTTCCAAACAACTCCCTTTTAACATGTAACTTGCCCTTTAAAAATAAAAACAAACTTTGAGATACTATTTTATAAACCAATACAATATAATGTAGTACCAACAACGACAGTATTTTTTTCAAGTAATGTAACAATGTACAGTGAACTTCTACAGTATCTGTTTGTAGCTTCTCCATATTTTATGGTTAAAATATTTTAACATCCTTGACAGGCATTAGATTTTTTTCTGCTTATGCAAATTAGCACAGTGTAGCTGTTTTTAGGCAAATGTTTGTGGTTTCTGCAAAGTTAAAAAAATGGCGGCGATGCTTACATTTTTTCTTGCAAATTTGAGAGAGAGAGATGATATCTCCAAGCACTCTTAAGTTGAGGTGCCACTGTCAAATAGAAAAGTTCCCTGAGTTGGGCAGTGCAAGATGTGAATCAGATTTAGTTAGAAAATTACCAAAATGTAAATTATTATTTTAACAAGAATTGGGTGGAATTGCCCACATGCAATAGATGCTGCCTTTTGTTTGGTTTTAAATAAATAATTGGTCATTATAAGGTTGCGTTGAATCTACGCATGACCCAAAACTTTCTGAACAGTACTGCCTTGAATATTTTGAACCCCAAATGTGCCAAGAAACAAATAAAATTCAAAGACTGGTTGAATGAATTTAACTTTGACTGTATTATTTCTAATAAATGTTTTAAGTCTTACCTTACAAGCAACAATTTTTCTTCAAGCTCTTTTTTTTCTTAAAATTTTACAGTGTTCCCCTAATTCCCTCCTGCTGCCAGAAGTAGATGGACACCTTAGAAATGCCAGAGAAGATTTGGTTATCCTCAGCATCACTTGTTTTACTCAAATTTGTCTCCATCTCTTGGTTGAGGGTGGGTGTTCCCAGACATTGTCCCAGCAGCTAGGTGATGTTGACGGCCTTCTGCTGGGCATCGGCCACCGTTGACATGCAGGCTTTCCGCACACGCGCCCAGTTTATATTACTGCAGATAAGTTGTTGATAAGTGTCTTTACATAATTGTATGTAGACGCTCCTCTCTAAAGCTATAAATCGAGACATTTCCACCCAGATCTGCTCTACCAGTTTTTTCACTTATACATTTTAGGACATCTCTTTAAAAAGGCAAAATTGCACTGGATCTTTTAACATGTGCATTTTCAGCTAAGTCAGGGGCCTCAAACCTCAGTTACATTTTTCAAAGCAAAAAATAAAACAAGAACACCATTGGCTTGCTTATGTTACCATGAGCGGTTTAAAGTTAAAGTTAAAGTACACACACACTAGGTGTGGCGTAATTGTTCTCTACGTTGACCCATTACCCTTGATCACCCCCAGAAAGGTGAGGGGAGCAGTGGGCAGCAGTGGTGGCCACGCCCGGGAATCATTTTTGGTGATTTAAACCACAATTCCAACCCTTGATGCTGAGTGCCAAGCAGGGAGGTAATGGGTCCCATTTTTATAGTCTTTGGTATGACTCGGCCGGAGTTTGAACTCACAACCTACCGATCTCAGGACAGACACTGTAACCATATCAGAACACATTTGTTTTACAATAATTTATATTTCTCACAATTACCAAGTTTATCATCAAAAATGTTTCCGGGTCTAATAAATGGCTGTCACTCACCATCTTGTCAACACATAAGCAACCTTGATGTGCACGTGCAAATCTTACATGGCGAAAGCGTTGCAAAAGTCACCTGTAAGTAGAGAGCCTATCAAGAGTTATTTCTGATTAGGGACAGACAACAGATTGCGATACATCCGTACATCCATTTTTTACCGATTGTCAAACATCACTTACTGTACAATGTCGGCTGTCACTGAAATGCCAACTGATTGGATGTTCATACATTCCCATTTAGGTGAAAAATTACTCATCATTCTTGTGTACAAAAAAGGGAGTAAAGCAAGCCTCATATGTTTTTCTCCCCATTTCCATGTCTAAATTAGATGCCAAAATTGACTAACTTGTTGGATTATATCCTCATCGTTCTACTATCCAGGTGAGAGGTATGATTTATGATGAAGAATTAACTTCCACGGAGTTAGTGCCTCACAATACGAAGGTCCTGGGTTGATCCTGCGCTCAGGATCTTTCTGTTAAAGTTTGCATGTTCTCCTCTGTGTACTCCGGCTTATTCCCACCTCCAAAGACATGCACCTAAGGAGAGGTTGATTGGCAACACTAAATGGTCCCTAGTGTGTTAATGTGAGTGGGAATGTTGTCAGTCTATCTGTGTTGGCCCTGCGATAAGGTGTCGACTTGTCCAGGGTGTAACCCGCCTTCTGCCCGAATGCAGCTGAGATAGGCTCCAGTGCCCCCCGATACCCCGAAGGGAATAAGCAGTGGAAATGGATGGATGGATGGGCTCTAAGGGGAGAAAGCATCACACCAGCCGATGACGTAAACAAACAACTCCGCCATAAACATTTTGTCTGCGTGAGCGCTTAAAATAACATCACTAATACTTGGGTAATATTTCAATCACAACATGTAAATGCAGTATTGTTGACACTTTATGGATAGTTATTTAAAGGACTGTTTTGGCGGAAAAGAGGACCTCCAATTGACTTCATTGTTCTTTTGTAAGCTGACTTTTGTTTGTTTGGGGCGGCATGGCGTAGTGGGTAGAGCGGCCGTGCCAGAAACCTGAGGGTTGCAGGTTCGCTTCCCACCTATTGACATCCAAATCGCTGCTGTTGTGTCCTTGGGCAGGACACTTCACCCTTTGCCCCCGGTGCCGCTCACACTGGTGAATGAATGATGAATGAATGATTGGTGATGGTCGGGGGGGCCGTAGGCGCAAACTGGCAGCCACGCTTCCGTCAGTCTACCCCAGGGCAGCTGTGGTTACTGATGTAGCTTACCACCACCAGGTGTGAATGAATGATGGGTTCCCACTTCTCTGTGAGCGCTTTGAGTATCTAACAATACAAAAGCGCAATATAAATCTAATCCATTATTATTATTATTATTGTTTATTTAGGAATTAACAAGCATTAAAGCAGACACCAGTCTTCTTGTCTTTTTATAGGATTGTGACAATGGGCACAATTCCCAAAAAAGTGCAATTCCCTTTAAGTGTACATTGCTGGTAGACATATACATATATCTTGTTAAATAAGGATGTTTGTTAGCAGAACAAGTTAAAAAAAAATATGGAAAACTATATTTCTGCCCGATTGTAACTGAGATAGGCTCTAGCGACCCCCTACGACCCCAAAGGGAATAAGCGGTAGGAAATGGATGCATGGATGGATGGATATTGGTAAATCAGTAGTGCATTATATTTATATAGCGCTTTTCTCTAGTGACTCAAAGCACTTTACATTGTCATAATGGGGAGGGGGGTGTGGGGGGTAGCAGCTTGCTGAGGGGTCGTTCCCCCAGGAAAGCAGACGGACTACTTGCTACTTGGAACATGGCGTGCAGGTATAAAGATTTTTTAATTTGAACTAAAAAAGGTACAAAAGAAAAAGCGCTCACAGCGGCGGAGGCACAACTTGGCTAAGGAAACAAAAATAAAACTTTAACGTAAACTATGAGCATAAAACAAACAACACTCACTGTGGCTCGAAAAGAGCAACATGGACTTTGGCATGAAAAACAGGCATGGACAGAGCATGAAGAGAACAATGACGCCAGGAGGACTGACTGGAAATGACAAGCTTAAATACTGCCTCTGATTAGTGCTCGGGAAGCAGGTGAGCACTAATCAGAGACAGGTGAACACAATAAAGTAAAAGTACCAATGATTGTCACACACATACTAGATGTAGCGAGTTTATTCTCTGCATTTGACCCATCACCCTTGATCACCCCCTGAGAGGTGAGGGGAGCAGTGGGCAGCGGCAGTGCCGCGCCCGGGAATCATTTTTGGTGATTTGTGAAGTGAAGTGAATTATATTTATATAGCGCTTTTCTCTAGCGACTCAAAGCGCTTTACATAGTGAAACCCAATATCTAAGTTACATTTTTAAACCAGTGTGGGTGGCACTGGGAGCAGGTGGGTAAAGTGTCTTGCCCAAGGACACAACGGCAGTGACTAGGATGGCGGAAGCGGGAATCGAACCTGCAACCCTCAAGTTGCTGACACGGCCGCTCTACCAACCGAGCTATACCGCCCCAAAACTATGTGATGATGTGATGAGCTCTCACACCGGTGACGTCATCATCTGCTACTTCCAGTAAAGGCAAGGCTCCTTTATCAGCGACCAAAAGCTGCGAACCCCACCGTCGATGTTCTCCACCAAATCCCCTCAGCAAAAATATGGCAACACCGCGAAACGACCAGGCACGACACACAGAACGGACCCGCCATCCCCGTCCAAACAAGAAACCCCCAATTCCAACCCTTGATGCTGAGTGCCAAGCAGGGAGGTAATGGGTCCCATTTTTATAGTCTTTGGTATGATTCGGCTGGCGTTTGAACTCACGACCTACCGATCTCAGGGCGGACACTCCAACCACCTAGGCCATTGTGTAGGTTAATAAGTAACCATGGCGACAAAACAAGGCACTGAAAAAACGGAAGCAATGGAGTCTTAAACAAAACCGAACATAACTAAACAAAACATGATCACAAGACATGACATACATACTGAAACCCAATATTTAAATTACATTTTGTTTTAAACCAGTGTGGGTGGCACTGGGAGCAGGTGGAGAAACTGTCTTGCTTATGGAAACAACAGCAGTGACTTGGTTGGCAGAAGCGGGAATCAAACCTGGAACCCACAAGTTGCTGGCACGGCCACTCTACCAACCGAACTATGCCGCCCCAGTAGAAACATGTACACACTTATACATATAAAATGTATATTTTCCGATCAGTACTATGTTTTAAAACAGGAGCAGATGATGACCATATATTGATTATTATTCTCAACAATTCGTTTTGATTTATTAACATTTTCTAAAGCTATGATTGACAAGCACCCCAAACTCTATTGCAATACATGTGGAAATATTAAACTATGGTATACTGTCGGCACCTGTGATGAGGTGGCTACTTGTCCAGGGTGTACCCCGCCTTCCGCCCGATCGCAGCTGAGATAGGCGCCAGTGCCACCCGCGACCCCAAAAGGGAATAAGCGGTCTCCCATTTGAGGTCGCGGGGGGTTGAACAAATCCTCCTAAAAGACAGCAGTGAGTTGCAATATCGAAGTATATACAAAAAAACGCGGAGATATCTAAACTATTGTTTCGTTTTTGTTGATTTTGTTCGCAGAATATTACAAAACGAGCTCGTTTGAGATGACACCGTTTCAAAATGGACGTCATGACAACGTCAGATATCAGGTAAACACACTCTGAATACTTTTTCATGTAATGTGTTTAAACCAACCATTTGAACGGTTCGCATCCAAAAGTGTCATTTATTCGCTAGCTATACGTAATTACACGAGTTGTTGCTCTCATTTTAACGTGGACATTAATTCATATTGGGAATTGTTTGCATTCATTTCTCCGCCATGCTTTGTCAGCTTTCTCTTTCAGCCTGTAGGTGGCAGCAAAGTAATTGTAATGCAAATAAACACAGATGAATTCAAGAGTTCAATAATTTATCTTAGAGGGCAATGAATAATATCACCCAAGTACTTAGACTAGTGGTTTTCAACCTTTTTTCAGTGATGTACCCCCTGTGAACATGTTTTTAATTTAAGTACCCCCTAATCAGAGCAAAGCATTTTTGGTTGAAAAAAAGAGATAAAGAAGTAAAATACACCACTATGTCATCAGTTTCTGATTTATTAAATTGTATAACAGTGCAAAAATATTCATCATTTGTAGTGGTCTTTCTTGAACTATTTGGAAAAAAAATTATAAAAATAACAAAAAAATTGTTGAAAAACAAGTGATTACATTATTAATAAAGATTTCTACACATAGAAGAAATCATCAACTTAAAGTGTCCTCTTTGGGGATTGTAATGAAGATCCATCTGGATTCATGAACTTAATTCTAAACATTTCTCCACAAAAAAAAAAAAAATCCTTAACATCAATATTTATGGAACATGTCCACAAAAAATCTAGCTGTCAACACTGAATATTGCATTGTTTCACAGTTTATGAATTACATTCATATTTTGTTGAAGTATTATTCAGTAAATATATTTATAAAGGATTTTTTAATTGTTGATATTTTTAGAATATTTAAAAAAAATCTCACGTACCCCTTGGTATACCTTCAAGTACCCCCATTTGAAAACCATTGACTTAGACCAGGGGTCAGGAACCTTTTCGGCTGAGAGAGCCATGTAAGCCAGATATTTCAAAATGTATTTCTGTGAGAGCAATATGATATTTTTTTAACATTGAATACAACTAAATGCGGGCTTTTTTTAAGTAAGACCAACATTTTTAAAGTACAATAAGTCTCTTATTCTTTTTTTATAACATTGTTATTTTAAAGTTAATCAATAATAAATATAATACTTCTTACCCTTAATGGGACATCTTGAACAGCTGCGATAGACAACAAATGGTTGGATTAAAATGTATGAGAATTTTTTATAATTTGAACATTATTTTTAACTCTGTGATTACCAGCGGAATTAATAATTATTTATTGTGTTAAGCAATGTCAGCTAAGATTTATTTGAGAGCCAGATGCAGTCATCAAAAGAGCCACATCTGGCTCTAGAGCCATAGGTTCCCTACCCCTGACTTAGACGATACCTAGTTGGTTATGGATACCACTATGAAATAATTATATGAGAAAATAAACAATGTATTTAAAAATGTATGTATACTCTGTACATATAGTGATGCCTGTGGGCCATTTGGGGAGGTCGGGGAAGGTAGAAGCATAAAAACAAGTTCATTTATTTAAAGGTGAAAATGACAAACTTTGGTCTTTGGTGATTTCAGATGCCTGTTTTTCCCATTCAGTTAATTTGATGGCTGGATGGATACAATTCAATAGTTCAGTCTAATGCCCCTGATATCATATACATTATCCAGGGTATTTACATCTAGCATGTACCGGTAGGTTGATTGGCAATACTAAAATGGTCCCTAGTGTGTGAATGTGAGTGTGAATGTTGTCAGTCTATCTGTGTTGGCCCTGCGATGAGGTGTCAACTTGTCCAGGGTGTACACCGCCTTCCGCCTGAATGTAGCTGAGGTAGGCTCCTGCACCCCCCCGCGACCGTGAAAGGGACAAGCGGTAGAAAACGGATGGATGTATGTCATGAGGGGTACTTTAAAGTTGGATTTGAAGTCGTTGAAGGGTTGCAAATAGCGCTAAACTATTTGTGTGTTTAAGTCCTATTTTACCCTTTAAAAAGCAGAAATTCCTGCTTCCCTCCTGATGTTTATAAAACTCATTTTAATAGCAGGGCTATGATGTAAGGATTTATGTAAAGCCAGGGAAGAAAGAGGGGGAGTGAAAGGTGTTGATAAAAAGCTCGGTAAACTGAACTGAGGCCTGAAAAGGGCCCGGGAGTCCTTTTTTTTTTCCTCGCCGGAGACCGCGGCCACATCGGGAAAAAGATTTGACTCTAATGGTCTCTGAATCTGTTGACGTCCGCTCTCGCTTGCTTTTTCAGATGTAGCTATAAAGTCGGCCATGTTGGACGGCAGCCACGTCCCTGTGATGACCACAATCAAGCCCTGCGCAGCTTTACTGCACTTTTATTTTCATATTGTCTAAAATCTCCAAGCTCCCCTCCCGCGCCTGATGCCATAAATCCTTTATTTTGACTGTAAGTTCTCCTACTAGGCATTTGTTTTGTTTATTTTAGGTTAAGACTGAAAGTGCTAAAACTTGCGTGGAGGCCGTGTAATCACTTTCTCTGAACTTTATTGTCTAAAGGGAGAAGAAAGTTTAATTTTCCTATCACGCTGCGTGATTTATTCCATTAAATGACTCGCATGCCTTCTATACAAGCTAAAATACATCAGAGAAATGACTGTTGCAAGATTATATAAGTGTTAGAATAAGTTAGCAACATTCTGTCTGTTTTTCTGCCTTTCACGTATCACTTTTTATCTACTTATTTTACTTACGTTAAAAAATGTCCCTTTCAAGCTATCTCTATGCTGTATTTTCCCCTGCTTTTTGCAGCGTTGATGTTCGGTGTGAAAAGCACTGACATGGAATTTGGGGACTGCAATTTTCTCGCATTGGAAGTAGTTTTAGAGCCTGTGTAAAATAGTTTTCAACCGTGACGTTTTATGAATGAAGTTCACTTTCCTGAGTTCTGTGTGGAAGGCAAAAGTGTATAAAGGCCATACAATAAATTCCGGATTTACTGTTACAGCTGCGATTTTGCTGAATCTTTGTGTGTCAAAGAGTGTATTAATGGTACTTTTTTTTGGACATGACAGCGCGCTGTTGTCGCATTGTGACATTGCTGGTAAAACGAGCAGACGCGCATATTAGGCAACGCACACTCATGGAGCACTTACAAGCAGAAACAGTGTGGAGATGGAAGAGGGAAAATGAATGCATTATGACTTAAAAGATAATAACCTATAAACTCTGGAGCGCCGCTCTGCAAGAGGTAGTATTTTAGCTACTTCTAGATCACTAATCCTTGCCGCCATGGTGACAAATACACTATGTTTCTTACAAATATCATCCCCACAGGACTAGGAATAGCTAAACATGCTTCACTATATGCAGGGTAGGAGGATACAATGGTTAACCGCTAAACGCAAGCTAGCACTCCTTAATGTAAACAAATGCCTTGGGTGGGTTTACACAGACATCAACTGTAACAATACCAAGTACTATAGCCGTATATGGATGATACTACAATGATTTCATCAAATAATTTTTATTATCAAAAAAACTTTCGTCTTTTTTTATTCTTCATAAACCCAGTAAATACGTTCATGGACACAGGAGTACTTTAAGCATGACAGCTTTGGCGCTTGTGCCTATCTCAGCTACAATCGGGCGGGAGGCAGGGTACACCCTGGACAAGTCGCCACCTCATAGCTGGGCCAATACAGACAGACAGACAACATTCACACTCACATTCTCATACTAGGGCCAAATTAGTGTTGCCAATCAACTTATCCCCAGGTGCATGTCTTTGGAAGTGGGAGGAAGCCGGAGTACACGGAGGGAACCTACGCATTCACGGGGAGGACATGCAAACTCCACACTGAAAGATCCCGAGCCCGGGATTGAACCCAGGACTACTCAGGACCTTCGTATTGTGAGGCAGACGCACTAACCCCTCTGCCACCGTGAAGCCCTGTTGTAACACTTGTCTTGCTGTAAGCAGGGGCGTCCATGATAACGTTGCTTGGATGACAATATATGTTGCTCCAAAACCTGTATGGACCTTTCAGCATTAATGGTGCCTTCATAGATGTGTAAGTTACCCATGCCTTGGGCACTAATACACCCCCATACCATCACAGATGCTGGCTTTTGAACTTTGCGCCTATAACAATCCGAATGGTTATTTTCCTCTTTGTTCTGGAGGACACCACGTCCTCTGTTTCCAAATAGAATTTGAAATGTGGACTCGTCAGAACACTTTTCCACTTTGCATCAGTCCATCTTAGGTGAGCTCGGGGCCAGCCAAGCCAGCGGCGTTTCAGGATATTGTTGATAAATGGGTTTGGCTTTGCATAATAGAGTTTTAACTTGCACTTACAGATGTAGCGACCAACTGTAGTTACTGACAGTGGTTTTATGAAGTGTTCCTGAGCCCATCTGGTGATATCCTTTACACACTGATGTCGGTTTTTGATGCAGTACCGCCAGAGGCATCAAAAGCCCGTAATATCGTCGCTTACGTGCAGTAATTTCTCCAGATTCTCTGAACTTTTTGATGATTTTACGGACCGTAGATGGTAAAATCCCTAAATTCCTTGCAATAGCTCGTTGAGAAATGTTGTTCTAAAACTGTTCGACAATTTGCTTACAAAGTGGTGACCCTCACCCCATCCTTGTTTGTGAATTACTTAGCATTTCATGGAAGCTGCTTTTATACTCAATCATTGAAGCCAACTAACTGTTCCCAATTAGCCTGCACATCTGTTGGATGTTCCATATAAGTGTTTGATGAGCATTCCTAAACTTTATCAGTATTTATTTCCACCTTTCCCAACTTCTTTGTCACGTGTTGCTGGCATCAAATTCCAAAGTTAATGATTATTTGCACAAAAAAAAAATTGTTTATCAGTTTTAACATCAAATATGTTGTCTTTATAGCATATTCAACTGAATATGGGTTGAAAATGATTTGCAAGTCTTTGTATTCCGTTTATGTTTACATCCAACACAATCTCCCAACTCATGTGGAAAAGGGGTTTGTAGTACACCCAAAACCTATCAATCAATCAATCAATCAATGTTTATTTATATAGCCCCAAATCACAAATGTCTCAAAGGACTGCACAAATCATTACGACTACAACATTCTCGGAAGAACCCAAACAAGTATCAAACAACAGAAGAATACGTGATTATTACATTTGAATAGAAGTGTTGATAGAACATGTTAAAACATAAAATGAGCAGATATTAACAGTAAATGAAAAATTTGATTAATAATCCAACATAATTTTGACACTATAATAGAATGAGTAATGACACAATATGTTACTGCATACGTCAGCAGCCGAATTAGCATAGTTACTACTCATATGTTTACTATCTAATTTAATGACAAAATGATTCTTTAATTGCAAGAAGCAACATATTTTTAATGTATCATACAATTCCATCCATCCATCAATTTTGTACCGCGTTTGTTGTGGTCTCCTTTTAATTTGAAAAGTATCAAAAAGTATCGAAATACATTTTGGTGCCGGTAGTGGTACCTAAATATTGGTATCGGGGCAACCCTACTACATTGTGTTGAAGACGCATTTGTTAGCTTTTTTTTTTGCTCTCAAATGTACAGGTCATGTAGAATGTGTCATCAACATGCATTATCACAATATACCGATAGAATGAAAGCTTTATTGTTGGACAAATTTATATCATGTATATGATCAATATTGGGCAACCCTACTATTCATTCCCAAAAAGATGGCTTGTTGAAAAAAAGCTTCTGTGTGAAAGAGGTTTAAGCATTTAAAAAAAAAAAGAAGGCCTATCTTAATGAGGTACGGTGTAAAACCTGATAAATACTTTGTATGTTTTTAAAATATTTTATATCGTATTTTTTTAATAACAAAGACAGCCCACTTGGCTCTGGAAATGTTTTTTCTTTTTTTGAAGCAAACATACCCAACCTTTCCTGCACCCTGTATCACCCGGGGTCCCTTCGCTGTGGTAATGAGAGGTTTCCACGTTGACTTCTGTTGGCTTTCGCATACACATACGTACCAGCGAACATGAACATCTGGGCACAGCTGAACCTGTTGTAAAGACCTCATAAAGACTCAAAATCTGTTTATTGCAATGCCTACCTATATATTCGGCAACACAGACACCTCCCCACATGAACGTGCACTGGGCCCTTTTAAACGTTCGGATGCGGGCTGGAATGCGCTGCATTTTTTGGAAATTATGATGAGGTTGCGACTTGTCCAGAGTGTACACCGTCTTCCGCCCGAATGCAGCTGACATAGGCTCCAGCACCCCCTGCCACCCCAAGAGGGACAAGCCGTAGAAAATGGATGGATGATTACTTTGTCTGTATGCACGCACACACACACACACACTTGTTTGAGATACATTTTCTAAATTATATTTTGAAATGTTTTTGTTTTACCTTTATTCCACTCCACACTATATTTTTCTATATATATATATATTTTTTGGGAGTAACAGGACTAAAAGTATAAGGAGTGCTTCTTCAGCATAGAATGATCAAATACATGAAATATATCCACACCCCATTTACGCAAATTACATGTTGACACTAAGCACATAACAACTGTCAGGACTTGGACTTTGGCGCGTTTTGTTTTCCCATGGTGCAAAGCGACTAGACTGGACAAGGCGTGAAGGTAAAGACATGATTTAATTTGAACACTAACAAAATACAAACAAAAGGCGCGCACAGGGCGGGGGCACCAACTTGGCTAAGGAAACAAAAACGTAAACACATTGCCTGAACTATGGTAAAAAAACAAAACACTTAGGTTGACGAAAACTATGGCGTGGGCCGTTCAAAAACAAGAGATCCAACATGGGCAGAGCAAGAGATAAATAATGGCAGGGGTATATCAATAGTGCATCAAGAGTGATGTCACCCGGCTGACTACCTGGTAACTATGGCTTAAATCAGTGGTTCTCAACGTTTTTTCAGTGATGTACCCCCTGTGAACATTTTTTTAATTCAAGTATTCCCTAATTATAGTAAAGCATTTTTGGTTGAAAAAAAGAGATAAAGAAGTAAAATATACCACTATGTCATCAGTTTCTGATTTATTAAATTGTATAAGAAATATTGCTCATTTGTAGTGGTCTTTCTTGAACTATTTGGAAAAAAGATATGAAAATACCTGAAAACTTGTTGAAAAATAAACAAGTGATTCAATTATAAATAAAGATTTCTAAACATAGAACTAAGCATCAACTTCAAGTGCCCTCTTTGGGGATTGTAATAGAGATCCATCTGGATTCATGAACTTAATTCCAAACATTTCTTCACAAAAAAATACATCTTTAACATCAATATTTATGGAACATGTCCACAGAACATCTAGCTTTCAACACTGAATATTGCATTGTTGCATTTCTTTTTACAGTTTATGAACTTACATTAATATTTTGTTGAAGTATTATTCAATAAATATGTATATAAAGGATTTTTGAATTGTTGCTATTTTTAGAATATAAATAAAAAAATCTCCTGTACCCCTTGGCATACCTTCAAGTACCACTAGGGGTACGCGTACCCCCATTTGAGAACCACTGGCTTATATAATAGTGATGTGATTATTAACAGATGCTTGAGTCCAAACAAATTAGGTACTTGAGTCCAAATGAATCAGGTGCGTGAGTCATGAACACATGACAGGTGAAACTAATGGTCGTCATGGTGAAAAAACAAGGGAGCGTAAAGAGCTACTAAGAGTCCAAAAAAACAACAGTACATAACCAAACAAAACATGATCACAAAGACATGACAACACGAGATAAGCAGAAGCTGGCGACCAATTATATATTTATTTTTCAGTATTGAGGGAGTTTAAATTAATATTTTCGATTTTATATATTAAATATGCAATCAGAATATTTTGTAGGAAAATTTGCATTAAAAAAAAGAAAATTTTATAGTGCCATTTTACTACCTGGAGAACCAATTGCACTGATTTGGTGGAATGGCCTATTCCAGGGGTAGGGAACCTATGGCTCTAGAGCCAGATGTGGCTCTTTTGATGACTGCACCTGGCTCTCAGATAAATCTTAGCTGACATTGCTAAACACGGTAAGTAATGAATAATTCTGCCGGTAATCACAGTGTCAAAAATAATGTTCAAAATATAAAAGATTCTCATGCATTTTAATCCATCTATCCGGTTTCTACCGCACCTGTTCAAAAAGTCGCATTAATGGTAAGAAGTATTTCATTTATTGTTGGTTAGCTTCAGAATAACAATGTAATTAAAAAGAATAAGAGACTTATTATACTCTAAAAATGTTGGACTTACTTAAAAATGCATGCGTCATCATTTATTTTTATTCCTTTTATGAAAATGCATATATACAAGCCACGTACAATTGACACTTTCATTGTTTTATTTGTTTCTTATACATTTCCATGATCAGAAAGGAGCAGATGGATGAATGCTCTTGTTATATTCAACTGCCCCCTTTTTAACACAAATTATTTTCGATGACTTTATAACTGTTCCCTCCAACAACACCCGAACTCCTACATGCTTTTCAATTTTCCTTTAAGCATTTTCACAATGACATGTCCAATCTAAATCAAAATTCAGTTTGATATAATTCCGGTTTTCTCTTTTTATAACTCTTTTTAAAAACAAAGATATTCTTACAGCTTTTTAAGTCTTAGTTAAGAGAATTCCATGCTTTCACACCAACAACAGACAAGCACATTTGTTTCAAATTTGTTCGCACTCTTGGATGTTTAAAGTCATACGGCCTTCTGTGGTTCTCATCTTCAGATGTAAACACATAACTTTTGTATGTCCTTCGGAATAATTTTATTTCTCGCTTTGAACATCATTAATAGAGTATTCAATTCTACAATGTCTTTTAGTTTTAGTAATCCTGACCTAATTAAGAGTGGTTTTGTGTGGTCTCTATACCGTACTTTAAAAATGATACAAATTGCTCTTTTCTGTGAAATAAAGGCATTATGTTGCTATGATATGTATTTCCCAATATTTCTCCACAATAATTGAAATAAGATAGAATAATAGTTGTTTTCAGTCTTAAAAAAATATTATATGGCTCTCACGGAAATACTTTTTAAAATATTTGGCTTGTATGGCTCTCTCAGCTAAAAAGGTTCCTGACCCCTGGCCTATTCAAATACTGTACAGCAGTGATTCTCAACCTTTTTTAAGTGATGTACCCCAAGTGAACATTTTTTTAATTCAAGTACCCCTTAATCAGAGCAAAGCATTTTTGGTTGAAAAAAAGAGATAAAGAAGTAAAATACAGCACTATTTCATCAGTTTCTGATTTATTAAATTGTATAACAGTGCAAAATATTGCTAATTTGTAGTGGACTTTTTTGAACTATTTGAAAAAAAAGGTATAAAAATAACTAAAAACTTGTTGAAAAATAAACAATTGATTCAATTATAAATAAAGATTTCTACACATAGAAGTAATCATCAACTTAAAGTGCCCTCTTTGGGGATTGTAATAGAGATCCATCTGGATTCATGAACTTAATTCTAAACATTTCTTCACAAAAAAAATACATCTTTAACATCAATATTTATGGAACATGTCCACAAAAAATCTAGCTGTCAACACTGAATATTGCATTGTTGTATTTCTTTTCACAGTTTATTAAATTACATTCATATTTTGTTGAATTATTATTCAATAAATATATTTATATAGGATTTTTGAATTGTTGCTATTTTTAGAATATTTATTAAAAATCTCACGTACCCCTTTGCATACCTTCAAGTACCCCCAGGGGTACGCATACCTCCATTTGAGAACCACTGCTGTACTGTATATCCCAAGGCAACAGATGCATACGTTGTGTATCAATAATTTCAAGGTCCTCTGTGGTCACGTGACCCGAATAACCGCCCCACTGCCCCAATGCACACATACTCTTTTTTTTTTTTTTTTTTTTTCCCCCTCATTAGTTCCCACCTCTTTGTCTCAAGCTTTGCCTTTAGGTTCGGCCTTCTTCAGGCCTGCTCTGCTTTTGGGGTCTCTATTAAAACTTCAAACGTTGTGTTTACTACTGTAACTGGAGCTAGTCTGCACTGCGGCTCGCGCTAATGAGTGTGTGTACCACATAGCATACACACACACAGCAACACATGTTCTCCTCATGCAGGCGACGGCAGCATTCCCGACCAACACCATCACCGCGGTGTTGGAGAGCCAAAGATCCATCACAGATTAACAACCTGTCAGCACTCTGGTCCACGTTTGTTGTCTGCGTCCTCGTAACCGGGCGGCTGTGATCTCTCTTTTGATGAAAACCTCGCAGCTCCAATTAGTAAGACACTTTTGAACAAAGCTTCAACGTGCGCAGCAGTAAGTAGAAGTAAATAAATAGAAGGGTTAATGTTTATTAACCTTCGTCTTGTGTTAGGTTCGGCACCGACTCGTTTTAGTTTTTAAATGCATAAAAGAACCACATAAATTTATTTTTATGCATCAAGGCTTTTTGACTTTGTCATGAACGTCTATTTCAACAAAATAAAACTTTTTTTTTTTTCCACTAAATTATAAAATGCTCTGGTTGAAATTATGACCTTGGTGTTGTTAGGGTCGGTTTCGACCCAGTTATGAAAATAAGACTATAAAGCAATTAGTAGAGCCAAAACTGAACACACTGACAGCCAGCTCCTCTCCCAATAATGTGAGCTTTAGGGGATTCTCATTTTACCTTGTTATCCAGTACAAAAACAAACAAAGACGGGCATGTCCAGATATTTGAGGTCAATTCAGTATAGAGTTGTTGACTTGCAGAGTGCACTTCTCCAATTTCCAACATGCAAAAATGAAAAAAAGATTTACAGTGAGAGAAGTTCTGGATAATATTTTTGGTGAAAACGAGGTAGAGGACACAGAGCAGCATAGTGATACGGATGAACAGGTTTCTGAGGAGGAAGACAATGTGGAGTGTCATCCAGAAGACACAGACACATCTGATGAGTCTGATGAGGAGACCACCGGTGGTGAGAAGAAGGACAAGAACTTTTCAGGAGTATAGTTACCATGGTGGGCACAGTGAAGAAAAATAAACCTGTGCTGCATGCTGAAATGTTCAAGGTGAAGGACAGGGCTCCTCCTCAAAGTTTGCTTTTACAGACACCACCACTGTTGTCTCATATTGTCCAAAAAAAACAAAACAGAATGTGATGCTTATGTCTACTCTTCACAAAGATGCATCAGGAAGTGACAAAAAGCCCACAATTGTCCTCAACTATAACAAAAACAAAGGAGTGGACAACTTGGACAAGCTGACTGCCACTTAAACTTGCCAGCGAATGACCAGGAGATGGCCAATGGTTGTGTTTTACAACATCCTCGATATGTCTGCATGTCATGCATTTGTGTTGTGGACCCACATCTACCAAGGGTGAAACTCAACCAAAAAAAACAAGCGAGAGAATGTTCCTTGAGGAGCGGAAAATTCCCTTGTCAAGCCACACGTTGAGCAAAGGGTACGGGTGCCCTGAGACCCAGACACTACAGCCTTGGTCAGACAGCTGCAGAGCTTGCCTAGCACTCTGTCCACTTCATCAGCAACACAAAAAGCATCCGTGCCAGCATCCTCCTCAGCCAGCTCTGCCTCAACACCAACCAAAACTGCCAGCGCCACAACTCCACTCAGGCCACCTGACTCTCAAAGAAAGAGGAGTCAGGTCTGCCCAAGCAGTAAGGAGAGAAAGACAAACGTATTGTGCTTCAACTGCAAGAAATATCTCTGCAAAGAACACACTAAAAGAGTCACTTTTTGCCACACATGCATCTAAACACATACACATGCAAGTTCTTGCACACAGAGACTTTTACTCTGATTTAGTTTTTTATTGGTTTTGGAACTAGTATTCTATTTCGATTGGTTTGATCTGCTTGATTGGTTGTTATTTGCTTGATGTTGAAGTTCTGTTGCTGAAAAAAATATTTTTTAGCCTTTTTCTTGAAGTAAATATATATGGGTCAAAATTGACCCGTAACACCATAGATGTCACTATAGTTGAAATTATTAAAATGAAAAAATAAATAAAACAAATTTATTTAAGAGATGTGTTCTAATACCCCTCAGTAATAGTCAGGTAACACAACAACCTTTTTTTTATTTATACGATTCCCTTGAGGTTCGTTTTACCATTTTTTAAAATTGAAATCTAGGGGTATACTGACAAAAAAAGGCCCAATAGCCCACACCAAAAATATTAAAACCAATATTTTAATGGATAAGGAAACCTAACAAGGTAACCAAGAGATGAGAAACAAATTGGATGATAGATAATTGTTTTTAGTGTATTTTACAGCTGATTTAAGACATGGGTCAAAACCGACCAGTTAACATAAGAGATGGTAACAGAAAGCTAACAAAAGAGGAAGGATAACCGCGCCATGATTAATTATGTCTCAGAGAGCCTTTGGCGGGACGTTGATGTTTTTTCGTGGTTTCTTTGAAAATGTCACCACCACAGGTTGACGTTGCATCATCCAAAATTAAGATAAAAAAAAATTAAAAATGCAACCAGGGCCAGCAAGATCGTTAATAATTAGACTGCATTGTGCTCGGCATACCTTCTATAACAAATTAGAATTGAATCATGTTTGTGCAGTCTTTTGGGGTCTAGCGGTTTAACCTTTCTCTCTGCGTGTCTTCGGACGGCTGACATTCTTCCGTAAACACAAAAACAAACGTTGCACACGGCAAAGCCTGGGATTAGATGTCTGGAATGGATTTATTTAGACTGGGCCAACCAGTGTGTGTGTGTGTGTGTGTGGAGGGTATTTTGATTTGTTGTACTTTTTGTTTAAAAGCATGTGTGATGATTTTTTTGAATTATTTCAAGAAAACAGTTTTTAAATGTGTTCATAGTTACAACAATCTTCTACTTTGGTGTAGGTTTCGTCACTAGATTTGATGATGGCCGGCAGACCGCATGCATCATGTCCAGTAGGTGGTGTCCAGAAACGTAAAACTCAGAGCGTTTATTATTACCCATTTTGACTTTGACTTGCCTTCAGGGGAGAGTCCCCAGCAGTAACCCCTGGCCTCACTGCTCGGGGGGGCGACATTTACACTGCATCCCCGCTCTCCTCCTCCTCCATCCGTTGAGCATTTGCGGTCCAGTCCGAGAATGTTGAAAGCAGAACAAACCATTTTCAAGGGAACAATATCGTGAGTTTGTATTCCGGGAAGCTTGCTGAGGCAGTATTCTTTTATTGCAGCCCAGCGGCCGACCAAACAAAACTCGCAACTTTTGCCCGCCAAGAACCGATCCTGGGCTGATCAAAGTTTATGCTTGTCCAGAGCATGTCACCTGACCGTTGTTTCCCTTCATTTCATCACATCATACCCTCTGTGATTTCCCTGCTGGGACTGAATGCCACTCGCATCCACCTTGGGGCTCAGCACCTGCATGTGCTACCATGACCACCATCTGTCCATCAAGCCTAAAAGAACCTGTTCTACCACACGCATAAAGACGCCTAGTGGACTGGGGTCAAAGATTAAAGCAGCCCATTTCCTGTCCAGACAGACGAGGGCTCGGCACCTCCTTTTTTCTCTTTTCCTGCTTTCAGCACATTTAAAACTTGTATTCTCTTGGGATTGATGCTCAGCACACTCTTTAAAGTAAAATCAGTGGCATACAAACCTCTGCCATGGCCTAACTTTTTATTTAAAATTTCAATTGATTTGGGATAACCCCTTGAGATGCAGCATTTTGTTTTCAAGTGTGTATGTACAGAAATACAGAACACTTAAAAACTTACAACACAGTAACACACAACAAACACAAAAACACACCGCCCTATACCACTTCCAAAGCACCCCATATCACACTTGGTCACACACATTTACCTAAACCATTGCAAAAGATTAAAATACACAACAGTACAATACACTATCAAGAGCAACATTATACAACTTTAACATCAGAAACAAGAACAACTTGTAAGCAACTGTAAAAATAAATTTGATTTAAAGATAAATAAACAAGAAATGGACATTAAAGAAGCAGGAAGATTTTTAAAACATACAACAAATGGGGCTTTAAACCTGACTGACCAACAGCCTATTTCTTTATGAATTTTAGGGATTGTAAAAAAAGGATAAGTCATATGTCTGAGAGAATAAGGAGCGTATACTGTAGCAAAAGTGTTTTCAAGTTCGGTGGAACATTTGAGTAAATACATTTAAAAAAAAAACAAAAACACTGAAATGAATGCCTCAATTTAGGAATATCCCAGTTAACATCCTTGTACATGACACAATAGTGAGTCTTGACTGGCCATATCAGGCGTATTATTTTGGGCGACAAGTCTTCCGTCCAAAGGCAAAACCCAGTAACTAAATTTTGGTCTAAACTGAGCTGATAATAATTTTGGAGTTCCTAGGTGATATGCTTTGCATTAGTGTATGCGATATTGTAATTTGTTCCGTAAGTAAGCTGTTACGCGCATGGCAGGACCCAGCAAATACCACATAACCGCGTAGATACAACAGAAAAACCTAGTATCTCAAGGGACCAATCTGAGCTTCTTTGTCAGTTGCCTTATTGTCTTTAATGAGACATTTGCACGAATGGGGGCCGACGGTCAACCTGATTATGTGATATTATGGCACGAGGGGATATTTGGAAGTTTGGCCCAAGACCTTGCAAGCACCTTCATTAAATGTATTGTTCTTGATTCTTCCCCTTGCATACACTTTTGGGCAGATAACTGTGGAGGTCAAACTAAAAACTGGACACTGTACACAGCTCTTGCCCAATGTTCAAACGCAGAATGGGGCCCGCCCGAGATTGTGATACAATATCTGGAGAAAGGGCACACGTTCATGAGAGCAGATTCAATCCATGGCTCAATCGGCAAGAAAATTAAAGCTCAAGAAAACATCTATACGTTTGATGACTTTGTAGATCTTTGTTAGACAGCATCAAGATAGAGTGGTTTTCCTTTGTTTTCTCAAAATCAGCTAGAAGTGAGTTACTAGGTTTTGCCTTTGGACAGGAGAAATATTCCTCACATTTGTAAAAAAAAAAAGTTAAAGTCATTTCGGAACTTGGGCTAAAAATTTGTTTCGTTATTTTTCCGCACATTTGTGTTTGAGGTCTGCGCATGTCTTGGAGTTAGGCACAGAATTCCCCTGAGAAGAGTGCAGGGCTCCAAGCCAAATTATTGCCGTGGCTCAATGAATATGAGTCAAAAGTAGATTCCATTTTTATTGGCCCATCCGTGTTTCCATCCGCGATTCTAGTAACACAGAAATCTTAGTGCCCTAGTTTAGCAACTGGGGGAGGGACGAGAAAACAATAGTCACAACAACATTCTTATTAGTTAGTCCCAGGATGACAGCAACCACTGCAATGGAATCCTTCCAGTACCACTAACAGTCACAAAAGACTATTGTTAGACATTAGTTAGATGGTGCATTTCTGTTGGGCACTTTTTGGTTCAGATCAGGTACATTCTTATCAGGTATGCCTTTCTACGTATAAGGACTTTTTTTTTCATGAACACATTCAGATGTGTACTCTATAAAACGGAATAAAAAAAACACCTACCGTTTGTTAAAAATGTGTTTTCTAACCACCAAACTCTATTCTTGTGTCTATGAGCAGTGTCATTGTTTTGTGAAGTCACAAGGTTCATGCTAAATGTACGCTGAGGTTCATTTTCAGAAGGGAAAAGGGTGGAAGTTAAAAGCCTAGAAGATATCCCAGTGACATGCCTTTGATCCAGATCCTTAACACAATTTTGCTTTTCCTTTGTCAATTTCCCAGCCCTTTTACAAAGTCTTGCAGAAACTACTTGTGTAGTTTGTTTTTTTAATACAGTGAGCCGTTTCTGGGCAGACGTATGTGAGTGAGCAGTCCGAAATGTGAAGGGGGCATCTTGTATACATGTTGTTCCATCATGCTGCAGCACGTTTTTTTCTGTACTAATAAAGTAGAAACAATGCTGCCTCCTTCATTTAATTTGTTTGTTTGCTTTGAGTCCAACACCAACCTGGAGAAGTGGACTGCACTTTGTCAAGCTCCTGCTGGTATAGCTTTACGGTCAAGGGGAACTGCACTTTTTTTGGAAGTTTACCTACCGTTCACAATGAGAGACAAGACAACAGATGTATTTATTTTTAATGCATTATAACTCGTAAGCAAACGTGAATACAAGTCTGCTTATAACGGAGTCAATGGGAGGTCCTCTATACCACCAATAAATCCCTTTAAAAAAACATCCAAAAGCATCAACAATACACTATTTACATTTTGTGACTTCAATAATAACCAAGTATTAGTGATATTATTATTATAAGCGATAAAGGACAAGCTGGACCGAATGCGAGTGGACCCCTGCCTGGTTGCCTGGATTTTGAACTACCTCACCGACAGGCCGCAGTACGTCAGACTGAAGGACATCACGTCTTACCCTGTGATCAGCAGCACCGGAGCACCGCAAGGAACTGTGCTGGCCCCTCTTCTTTTTACCCTGTACACGGCTTACTTCTGCTACAACTCAGAGCTGTGTCACATCCAGAAGTACGCGGATGACACAGCCATCGTCGGGTGCATCAGGGACGGCAGAGAGGAGGCGTTTCGGAGCCTGGTGAGGGACTTTGCTGTCTGGTGCCACATGAACCTCTTGCAACTCAACCCGTCAAAGACCAAGGAGCTGGTAATTGACTTTGGGAGGTCGAGTCCACAGTCACAACCTATTGTGATCGAGGGAGTTGAGGTACAGACCGTGGACTCATTCAAGTAGCTTGGGGTTTGGGTGGACAATAAGCTGTACTGGACTGTTAACACGGACCACCTGTACAAGAAAGGACAGAGCAGGCTGTTTCCTCCTTCAACATTTGTAGAAAACTCCTGTGGATGTACTACCAGTCTGTTGTTGCCAGTGTTCTGTTCTACATGGTAGTGTGCTGGGGGGTGGGGGGCAGTACATCTAAGAAGGACAGCTACAGACTGGAGAAACTGATCAGGCGGGCCGGTTCTACAATCAAAATAAATCTGGACTCACTGGTGACGGTGGCAGAGAAGAGGACTGTGGAAAAACTAGTGAGCATCCTGGATGATGCCAGCCACCCTCTGCATACAGTTATCAGTAGCCAGAGGAGCCTGTTCAGTGCTAGACTGCTTCATCCCAAGTGCAGGACCAATAGACTAAAAAACTAATTTGTCCCACATGCCATTAGACTGTACAACTCCTCTCTGGGGCGGGGGGCGGAGGGTACTAGGATGACGGTGGATCCAAAACAATAACAGTGCAATACTTTTTCATAACATGGTCACTACTCCCTAGTTTCTCTTGTTATATTCTTATGTTACTGTTATATTTTTATTCCCATTGTTGCTTTTTATTTTTATTCTTATTGTAATGTTTTTTCCATTTTGTTTCCATTGAAACCCCCATTATTTACATTTTACTTTTTAAATTGATCTCAACTCTGTACACTGCTGCTGGAATTTTAATTTTCCTGAAGGAACTTTCCTGAAGGAATCAATAAAGTACAATCCACATATCTAATTCAGAAGAACTATTTTTAGCAGCACCATGAGCAGGAGGAGCTAACAGCGTGTGCTGGCTGTATTGACATCAGCGGCTGGGGAGCTGCTTCCACATTTCAGAGTTTATTCGTATTGTATTTGTTCCGGTCTGATAATTGGCTGTAATATTTTTTCTTACGTGTTAGTAGTATGCTAGTTAGCTTGTTCTTATACGTTTTGTACTTGTTTTTGGCCTCTGTAGATTTAGTTTTAAATGTTGTATATAATGTATTTTTCTTGTTGAAATCATATTTAAATCATTTTGTCATCCATGGTTGATTGTTTTTTTTTGCCTCTTACCAAGTTGTTTCAATGAACAGTCCATCCATCCATTTCCTACCGCTTGTCCCTTTTGCGGTCACGGGGGGTCGCTGGAGCCTATCTCAGTTGCATTCGGGCGGAAAGCGGGGTACACCATCAATGAACAGTGTTTGTCATAAAGCATCATGAAAGTATTAAAACTTGTTCCATATGCATTATGTACATCATTTTCACTGTATACATTGTCCCAACTTTGATCTCTCAGGTCATTCTTAAAGGGGAACATTATCACAATTTCAAAAGGGTTAAAAACAATAAAAATCAGTTCCCAGTGGCTTGTTTTATTTTTCGAAGTTTTTTTTCAAAATTTTACACCTCCCGGAACATCCCTAAAAAAAGCTTCAAAGTTCTTGATTTTCGCTATTTGCGATGCAACTGTCCATTTCCCTGTGACGTCATACAGTGCTGCCAATACAAACAACATGGTGGTTACCACAGCAAGATATAGCGACATTAGCTCGGATTCAGACTCGGATTTCAGCGGCTATACGCATGTAATGAAACAGATGGTTGGAGTATGGAGGCAGATAGCGAAAACGAAATTGAAGAAGAAATTGAAGCTATTGAGCGAATAGCTATTGACGCTATTCGGCCATAGCATGGGTGTACCTAATGAAGTGGCCCATAGCATGGCTGCCTTATTAGCATCGCCGGTAAAATGTGCGGACCAAACGATCAGGACTTTCGCATCTCGTGACACAGGAGCAACTTAAATCCGTCGATTGGTAAGTGTTTGTTTCGCATTAAATGTGGGTATATAGTTTCAAATGTACATACAGCTAGCGTAAATAGCATGTTAGCATCGATTAGCATAGCATGTTAGCATCGATTAGCTGGCAGTCATGCCGTGACCAAATATGTCTGATTAGCACATAAGTCAACAACATCAACAAAACTCACCTTTGTGATATCGTTGACTTAATCGTTGCAAATGCATCTGCAGGTTATCCATACATCTCTGTGTCATGTCAGTCTTAGCATCGCCGGTAAAATGTGAAGACACTTGGGAAAATTCAATGGGGGTCTGGCGGCAGATTTCTTGCCAGTGGTGCAATTTGAATCCCTCCCTGTTAGTGTTGTTAACACCTCCGACAACACACCGACGAGACATGATGTCTCCAAGGTTCCAAAAAATAGTCGAAAAAACTGAAAATAACAGAGCTGAGACCCGGTGTTTGTAATGTGAAAATGAAAATGGCGGGTGTGTTACCTCGGTGACGTCACGTTCTGACTTCAGCGCTAAAAGACCGATAAATAGAAAGGCCAAAATTCACCCATTTAGAGTTCGGAAATCGGTTAAAAAAATATATGGTCTTTTTTCTGCAACATCAAGGTATATATTGACGCTTGCACAGGTTTGGTGATAATGTTCCCCTTTAAATGCTGTCATACTTTGCTCTGTGCATATTCTTTGAAATGTATTATTGTCATCAATGTTCCTCTTCTTATAGCGTCCATCGTAGACTGTGAAAACTTGCAGATGATCACCGATGTCGGATATTAGCAGACCACTTGTGGTATTATTATCAAAATTAATAAAAAATATTATCAATAAGTGTAGCGCTGTTTCCTGAGATTCTACTTGTTCTTGTGATTTTAGGATATAAACCCAGACTATACATTGTGTCTATAAAGTAATCAATGGACTTTTGTTTGTTAGGGTTCAAGAGGTCAATAAAGTCATTTTTTGACTGATTCATTAAAAGTTGCTGTAATCCAGTTCTCAAACGTATCAATGTTTGACTTATGTGATCTATATATACATCCATCCATTTTCTACCGCTTGTCCCACAGATGATTATTATGTTGTTGTATTTTATTGGTGATTTAGGGCTATATAAGTAAACATTAATTGATTGATTGATATTGACATGACATGACTGTTGGCGCTACAAGTTCTCTGAATTTTCCCCAGTGTCCTCAAGTCGTGTACTTTCTTGGTGATTTCAGCATTGCGTTTAGTGAGGTGCTCGTTCATGTACACATTTGTGCCCTTCAGCTTTTTCCCCTGTGTCAGCAATGCCATTTTGAATTTCACGTTATAAATGATAAATGGGTTGTACTTGTATAGCGCTTTTCTACCTTCAAGGTACTCAAAGCGCTTTGACACTACGTTGGCAGGTTTTACGACGATTACTGTCGTGGTATTGTTGCCGCCTCTATTCAGTGTTATGCACGCATCAATGGTGTTAATTTTGACATCAATTCTCGGAATTGTTGCTCCATTGTTGCTCCATTGAAGCAAGGTCCATGTCATCTGGTTCTCCTCTGTTGTCAACTGGTCTTGCATAGGATCGAGGATTGATGCGTATGTCATTCTGTTGTTTAAACTGATCCATTTCCTCTTTGATGTCTTCCAAAACACTGATATTTCCCAGATTGGGGATATTTTGTAGCTGAAGTTCTTCAACTCAGTACTATCTTGTTGAATGGCATGCAAATGCCATTCAATTTAGCATTCTCCTCATTCGGTTTCTCCACCTCCCTTTTTTTAATACTGACTTCACTGAAAATCTTAATTTCTTCTCTGAACTTCCTGAATTCTGCCATATTACTACAAGACTTTTCTGTCATCTTATTGTACACCTTTGATAATATTTTTGTGGATATTGTTGACATCACTTTGTAACGCTTTAAGGCCGTTTCCACCTTTGGTTATTGTGTATTGATCCGTTGACGACTTCTTGTCGTGCCCATGACTGCTCGGCAGCGAAGTAAAGCCGTTGGTGTTGTTTACTTCTGTGGCTGATCCATGATATATTTTTCAAGTACCTTGCACCGGCCAGAGCTGTGTCAGCCTTTCTTGTTGATCACTTGTGTGGTCAGAAACATTTAGAATATGTCCAACTCTTTCGGTTTTGTAGTTTAGCTTTGGGTTTCTAGACACTGTCTTTGAGCTATCATTTAGCTAGTTAGCCCCCGTTTTTTTTGGCACCTTTTGGTTTGCTTACTTTAGAGAATCTATGCCTCCCGCGGGGCAGAGTTGAAGTAAAATATGTTTGCAAGCTGTCCTGTAGCTGTGATCACAATCAGTAGTCAGGAAATACAGTTTTTTAGTCAAAACTGTGGCGTCGTGAGCAGAGCTCTTCTAGTTTACAGCCCCCCTCGGAAATAGATTTCTGTATTCTTCACTCATTCACACAGAAAAACAAAACATTACTACACTTTTGACAGGTTAAAATGTTGGTTTTCAAGTAATGTTTTACTAACTGAGAGTCAAGAATTCCTAACTTTCAGACACTTTTTCTATTTTTTATGCTACGTCTCTGGCAAAGCAGGTGTTTTGTTGAACAAAGTTACAATGCATGCCTTCATCATAATTTGTTTATGAGTGCATTAGACCCGGAAACAGCAAATACACAAAGCTTTAACTTACAGTTGTGAAGATTTCACAATCGATGATTCACCTCCTGATGACTTCATGTAGCGTCATAATAAAATGTGTCCTCTTCACTCTCCCTCAGATGTGTGATGTGGTATACGTTAAATACATACATTTTTGTTTTGGTGCTGTCTGGAGAAAATCGTACTTCTTTGTTTCACAAGGAAAAGCGTCTGATTGGCTCACCTTCATCGCTAACCCCCACTCTCTCAATTATGTACGCTGTTAAAGTGCTACAAGACTAAATTAATAATTATTGTATTTAGTTTTTTGCTTCGTTCTTATACGTCGACGCTGGTTTACTGACGGCTGAGAGAAGGGGTGTGTGTGTGTCTGTGTGTTCGCGGACTCGTGGAGTGACAGAGATGAGAGGAGATGTTGTATTGTGCTCGACCACCTTATCTGGCTCCTCTCGATGTGGAGGAGCAGCGGTTTTACTTTGAGCTCCGTCCCGAATGACAGGACTTCTCACCCTATCTGTAAGGGACTGCCCCGCCACGCAGGAAACTCATTTTGGCCGCTTGTACCCTTAATCTAGTCCTTTTGGTCATAACCCAAAGCTCATGACGATTCATGAGAATGTGGTTGTAGATTAACCCATAAATTGAAAGCTTTTACGTCAGCTCAGCTCATTCTTTCCCACGACTGATCAATGCAGGGTTTACATCACTGCAGACGCCACACCAATTGGCCTGTCTATCTTACGACTCACTTTTCCTTCAGTTGTGAACAAGACTCTGAGGTAGGGTTGTCCCGATACATATATTTAGATACCGGTACTTTTCAGAGGCGGTACAGTACCGAATATGATTAATTAATAAAGCAGTACTATACTAATACCGGTATACCGTAAAACCCTACTCTGATGTACTTAAACTTCTCAACTTGGGGCAAGATTTCCTCCCAAACCCGGAGATGGCACTCCGCGCTTTACGGCGCGAGAATCATGAACTCGCACTTGGGTGTGCTAATTCTAATCCCAGTCGCTTCACACTGAGCTGCGAACCGATCCAGTAAGAGTTGAAGATCCGGGCAGGACAACATCATCTGCAAAAAGCAGAAACCTGATCCTCCAACCACCAAACTGGATCCCCTCCATGCCCTGACTGCCTAGAAATTATCTCCATAAAAGTTATGAACAGAACCGGTGACAAAGGTCAGCCCTGGCAGAGTCCAACTCTCACTGGAAACGGGTTCAACTTACCGCTGGCAATGGAGACTAAGCTCCGGCACGATCATACAGGGAATGGTCCCCAACAATCAGGCGGTCAGATACCCCTCGCCACAGGACTTCCCGAGGGACACCGTCAAATGACTTCTCCAAGTCCACAAAGCACAAGTAGACTGGAGGATCCTGTCGAGAGTATACAGCTGGAATTTTGTCAACTTGTAATATAATATTGTGTCAGTATATTAAAATGTACTTTGTCAACTTCAAAAATTTCATTTGAGGGGGAAAGATATTTATTTGAGGGGGCTCTGCCCTCTCTTGGCCCTACGTAGAGCCGGTCTCGCAGCTAGTTAACAAAGGAATGAGTAAACACACGATAGCTAGAATTTGTAATGCTTGGTAAAGGGGAAAACCAGCAAAGATTTATCATTCATGTGCTCCAAAGAGCTTTTCTCAAAGATCTTATGTTACATTTAATTGCCGACAAAACTTTCTAGCGGGTCATTATGTTCTAAACCAGTTGATGTATGAACAGAAAAAAAAAACGGTTTTAATAAGTCTTGGCGAAACTCACCATGGTTTCCTTTGAGGACGTGCTTGCCACCAGGCAGTTTGTACGCCGACACCCTTTTAGCGTCCCTTGCAAGGTGATCACAAACATGAGCGTCCTCTGTGCGCGCCAACTAACAGCTACTATTTCGGTCCTCAAAAGCCAGCGCTGCTCTGCTAATAGTCGTCTGTGTGCTGAGATTAATGTGAACTATTATTGGCGTAATGATGGAGCGTATCGTGGTTTCTGCCTTTAATTTGTGCGTGTGTGTGTGCGTGTGGCGGAGTGTGTGTGTGTATGTGTGTGTGTGGAAGGAAACACATGACATTAATTGAGAAATATTGAACACAACACTGTGGATCCCAAAAATGTAGCAACACTCAGTTAACATGTATTTAGTTTTAAAGAAATATTTTCAGCACTTACAAAACTTTTTTTAGTTTTACGGCATCAAAAAATATGTCTATATATGTTTTTCATTTTCTGCTGAAATGTCGCTGTACTTGTGCAATGAAAATAAAGAGCATACCATACCATACTTAACAAGAAAAGAACTCAGAAAGCGCAGACATACAACCGTCCCTACCATAAAATGGTAAAAAATTCCTGAATCCAGACGGTGAATACGAATCAGTCCCAAATTGTAACTTGTTCATTGTCCCATTTAGGACATTCTCTGAAATGTGACTCATAACTTTCTTATGGCAGAATTAAAAAAACGGAGTGAAATGAAGTTGTCAGTCATCGACAGTCATACACACAGAAGTCAAATCTTGTAACGTAAAGATACACAGAGCTAGTATTCCCAGCGCTTGTTATTGTTTTCCACATTTTGTTATGTTACAGCCTTATTCCAAAATTGAACAAATTCATCACAGCCTTTGCACAACACTTTGTTGATGCACCTCTGGCAGAAATTACAGCTTCAAGTCCCTTTTTTATACGATGCCACAAGCTTGGCACAATTATCTTTGGGCAGTTTCGCCCAATCCAACTTTTCAGCACCTCTCAAGCTCCATCAGGTTGGAAGGGAAGTGTTGGTTTTCATTCTTGATGTCTTTACATTGCTGCATTCATCTTTCCCTCTATTCTGATTAGTCTCTCTGTTCTAGCCGCTGAAAAACATCCCCACCATGCTTCACTGTAGGGATGGTATTTGCCTGGTGATGAGCAGTGCCTGGTTTCCTCCAAACATGACGCCTGACATTTACTCCAAAGAGTTCAATCTTTGTATCATCAGACCAAACAATTTTGTTTCTCATGGTCTGAGAGTCTTTCGGGTGCATTTTGGCTAACTTTTTTCTTTTTTAACAAGAAATTGCTTCCGTCTGGCCACTACACAATACATACCTGATTGGTGGTTTGCTGCAGAGATGGTTGTCCTTCTAAGAAAGGAATGTGTTAGCTCTCACAGGGTGACCATCGGATTCTTGGTTACCTACCTGAGAAGACTAAGATAAATGCAGCATTGTAGAGACACATTCTGGATGAAAACCAATGCTTCCCTTCTAACCGGAAGGAGCATGAGAGGTGCTGGTCAAAATTGCCCAAAGATAATTGTGCCAAACATCGTATTAGAAAAAGACTTGAGGCTGTAATTGCTGCCAAAGGTACATCAAAAAGGTATTGAGAAAATGGTCTGAATAGTTATGTACATGTGATTTATCTTTTATTTTTAATCCAACTTTTTCAAATAGACAGAAAAATGTTCAATTTTAATTTTTCAATTTTAAAGACAGTGAATTATTCACACCCTTACCCCTAAAACCTAAACCACTCACCCACCCTCCCACCTCACTCAGGTCAAACCAATCAGGGACACAGCATAAACAAACAAGTAAGATGACAAAAACAGACACATTCACACACACACACATACAAGGCCAGAGACCGACAGAGAATGAAAGGAGAGCGAAAGGGAGAAAGAGAGAAAAAAAAGAAATACAAATAAAAATGAATAAATAATAAAAAAATAACAAATATTACAAATTTAAAAAATAAAAAAATAAGATAATAATATATAAAAGGGAGATTATTCCTCATCTGCGTCTGGACATAAATCAAGAGAGTTGACATACAGTAAGAAGGGACTCCATGAACTTTCAAACACTTGAGCAGAACCATTTAGTGAAAACCTAAGTTTTTCCACTTTTAAATTGTAGAGAACCTCTCTAATCCAACGGCCGTGTGATGGGGGGTGAACCAGCTTCCAATTGAACAAAATCAGTCGCCTGGCCAGCAAGGTCGTAAAAGTCACAGCGCGTGTTAGTGGTACAGGGCACGTGTTATCAGGGAAAAATGGCTGATAATGGGTTGGAGGGAAAGTCTTGACCGTATGCCTTTCCGATTGTGTCAAAAATGTCCTCCCAAAAGGAACATAATTTAGAGCAGGACCAGAACACATAGACATGATCAGCCGGAGATTGTTTGCATCTATTACAGGTGGGGGTAGATTTTGGATAGTTTTGAATTAGTGTAGTGAATTTTATGGATTACTTTGCATTGGATGAGACTAAGACGGGCACATATAGAGGAGGAGTGGACCAGTTTCAGAGCAGAGTTCCAGAGTTGATCAGATATGTTGGTGTTAAGATCGCTCTCCCACGAGGCTTTTATCACTGATAAAGAGTTTGGAGCAACTGAGCTTAAGGAGGTATATAGTACGGAGATACATTTTTTATGATTTGGGCTCAGAGATAACAATGTATCTACGATTTGGAAAGTGTGGGAACTGCTTCTTTACGAAGTCCCTCACCTGAAAAAAAAAAAAAAGGTGGGAGTTTGGCAAATCAAATTTGGAAGCGATTTCAGCAAAGGATAAGAACACTCTGTATAGAGGTCTTTCACAGTGGTAAAACCGTGATTGTGCTAAGTCATAAATGCTGGGTCGGTACGGGAAGGTTTAAATGCCTACTGAAACCCACTACTACCCACCACGCAGTCTGATAGTTTATAAATCACTGATGAAATATTAACATTGCAACACATGCCAATACGACCTTTTTAGTTTACGAAATTGCAATTTTAAATTTCCCGGGAGTTTCGTCTTGAAAACGTCGTGTAATGATGACGTGTACGCCAGGGGCGTCACTAGACCTAATTCTGTACTGGGGCACAAATAATTCATGTGAGCTTGCAAAGCGCGCAAGCAAAAACATTTTGTAGCACTTATTTATCATAAAAAATACATAAATAGTGCTTTAAACTATGAAATCATATCAGATTATCTTGTATGGATCTTTGATTAACCACCTGAAATTAACTAATGCATTTGACCTACTTGTGCACTTTTTTACTCCAGACTTCTAAACTGCTACTGATAAAAGCAAAAAGGAAGAGCAATGAATCTTTTTGAACTATATATTGCCGTAATCATCTGCAAATTTAACATCTACAAAAGTAAAACAAAAAATAAAGCACCCCTACATCTCTGGGTTCTTTTATATTATTTAATTTCCATTTATGGCAATGTGGCTAATCCTATTTCAGATACACAAAACTATAAAATATACACAAGACAATAAAGCCACAGTAGTAGAATAAATGAACAACTGTTGTGTGTCTGTTCAGGGAATCATTTTCTGAGAAGTAAACTGTAACGTCTCGTTTTCATTTTTGCAAAGTGGTCAATCACTCTGGACAGACATGGAAATATTACAGTAACTGTTATACAGTTGACCAGTGGTTCCCAACTGCTGGGTCGTGACATAAAAGTGGATTGTGTGTCATTTTCAGTGAGTCGCAGTCAGATGTGTGCATGAAAAAAAAAAAGTTTAGGGAAAAAAAAATCAAATTATGGCAACAAAACCAGATATTTTTAGCCATTTTTCTAGTGACCATTAGTGAGTATTTTAGCAAAAGGCAAACCGACTAACAAGTTGGAGGAGGACTCAGGACAGACATGGAAATATATTTAAAAAAAATCTAAATGGGGCAACAAAACCCGATATTTTCAGCCATCTTTCCGAAAACAAATACAGAAATGTTACTATTTTTTCTGTAAACAAAACCAGATGCTTTAGCTGTAGCCATTTTTCTGGTGACAAAACAAGATTATTTTAGTCAAAGTCACACCGATTAACAAGACAAGTCTACTGTGCTATTTTTCTGTGAAATAAACTTGAATGATTTAAAAATTTGTCTCACGACTTGATGATATGGAAAAATGTTTTTCTTCCTGAAGATAAACCGTTTGAGAAGCACTCAACTCACACATGCTTACTCCAAATCATCATTGATGCAGAGGTCCTGAGCAGAACCAGCAGACAATAACCAACATGATGTTTCATGTTGTTTGGAAATTCCCCCGACAGTTCAAACAGCAAATGAATGTTTGTCTTGATACAAGGAATAACGTTAGCTAACTTAGCATCAACTTAAGACAATGATGTTGCCTAGCTAGCTAGGACTTCACTTACATCTCTCATTCCTCGCTGCTTTGAGTCAAATCAAGATCAAAATAATATAATTAACAAATTGTTGTTGGCTAACGTTACCTACCTCAGCAGTGATTCACATCCTCTCTCTCTCTCTCTCTCTCTCTCTCTCTCAAACGAAGTCTCGATCCACACGTGAATAAATTACCATATTAAGTAGCCATGTGCTCATTGTTACTTGGAGTGAATACAGTAGCAATCAATTACCATACTAAGTAGTATGTGCGCTGTTGTCTATGTTATGTAGACTTAAAACTCTGAAGCGTTTTTTTTTATTGGTGAAATTTTCACTGGGGCACTGCAGATCAACACTGGGGCACGTGCCCCAGTGAAATGTGTCTGGCGACGCCCCTGGTGTACGCAAGACGTCACAGGTTTTTAGGAAGTCTGAGCGCTACGCACACACAGCTAAATTTTGTCTGCTTTAACGGCATGATTATACAGTTTATTGGAGAACTGTGTTGCTGAATCTTTTGCAATTTGTTCAATTAATATTGGAGGAGTCATGGATCCCGACCACTTGTCAACGAGCAGGTTTCGGTGAGAAAATTGTGGTTAAGAAGTCGCCACTTACCGGATATCAGTCAATCAATCAATCAATGTTTATTTATATAGCCCTAAATCACAAATGTATCAAAGGACTGTACAAACCACTACGACAACGACATCCTCGGAAGAACCCACATAAGGGCAAGGAAAACTCACACCCAGTGGGCAAGAAGAACTCACATCCAGTGGGACGCCAGTGACAATGATGACTATGAGAACCTTGGAGAGGACCTCAAATGTGGGCAACCCCGATTGCAATCGCGTATTTCTTTTTTTTTATTTTTTATTTTTTTCTAGTCCGTCGCTATCAATATCCTCAAACACGAATCTTTCATCCTCTATCAAATTAATGGGGAAATTGTCTTTTCTCGGTCCAAATAGCACTTTTTGTTGGAGGCTCCCATTAAAAACAATGTGAATATGTGAGGAGCCCCCACACGTGGGACATCGTCGTCTGCGACTTCCGGTAGAGGCAGGGCTTTTCTCCAGTTGCGAACTTTATCGTGGATGTTCTCTACTAAATCCTTTCAGCAAAAATATGGCAATATCGCGAAATGATCAAGTATGACACATAGAATGGACCTGCTATCCCCGTTTAAATAAGAAAATCTCATTTTAGTAGGCCTTTAAATAACTGTTTTTTAAGTAGCGGGGTCACTATAGATGGGCCCTGAAAACCCAAGTGTTTCCTTAGCTGGTTCCATATTTTCATGGAGATCGATGCAACGGTGTTTGCGCCTTCAAGTTTAAATGGAAAAAGGAGTGGTGAGCATAAGCAAGAACGTAATGAAAAGTGTAGGATTGCCGTTTCAAGGGATACCCAGGCTGGGAGGGTCTGAGAGCTTCCGTCCATCCAGTATAAGAGTTTCTGTACATTAGCCGCCGAATAGTACTGTCTAAAATTGGGGAGTGCATGCCCTCCCTCAGATTTGGGAGATTGTTGGACCGACTTGCAGATTCGGGCCGATCCGGCCCCCCATAAAAATTTGGATATTGATTTGTGTAATTTATCGAAAAATTATTTAGTAATAAATATGGGGATATGTTGGAAAGGGTAAAGGAATTTAGGCAGAGTAATCATCTTGATCAGATTGATCGGGCCAGCCAGAGATAATGGTAAAACAGACCTGCATGCAAAGTCCTTCTCCATTTTTTCAATTAGAGGTAAAAAATTTCCCCGGAGCATATCAGACATAGCCGGAGTAATAAAGATTCTCAAGTAATGGATCCCGTCATGTGCCCATTTGAATGCAGCTAAAGATCATGGTAACTGTTTAGCTAAGGAATTGATCGGGTACAGTTCACTTTTTTGGTAGTTAAATTTGTAGCCAGAGTGTGTGCCAAACCGCTCCAAAATGTCAAACATTACTGGGAGTGAGCTAGCAGGATCTGAGATGTATAGGAGCAAGTCGTCCGCATAAAGCGACACTTTGTGCAACGTGTCCGACCGGGTGACACCTTTAAAGCCCCCCTCCGCGCGCAGGCAAAGGGCAAGAGTTTCTGTCGCAATAGCAAACAGTAATGGAGACAGCGGACAACCTTGTCTAGTACCTCTTTTAAGAAAAATTGGGGAGGACAGTGTATTATTTGTACGTACTGAAGCTACTGGGGATGAGTAAAAAAGTTTAACCCAGAGAATGAAATCTTCATTAAAACCAAACTGACCCATAGATATTCCCATTCAACCCTATCAAAGGCTTTCTCCGCATCGAGGGACACCACCACCTCCGGGGTCGAGGGGTTTGGCGAATGGATAATGTTTAAGAGGCGCCGAGTGTTGTGTGAGGATTGCCGGCCTAACATAAAACCTGTTGTATCCAGCGAGATGATGGAAGGCATCACGCTTTGGAGCCAGAGAACGAGAACCTTGAACAGAATTTTTAAATCTACATTTAAGCGCAAAATTGGTCTATAGCTGCTGCAAAGCTGGGGGTCTTTCTCTTTTTTTAGTATGAGAGAATTGGTGGCCCTGGATAAGGTTTCTGGGAGGCGATGGTACAGGAATGCTTCATTATACATGTCTCTTAGAGCTGGAGCAAGAGCACTGGAGAAAGTTTTATAATATTCTGCACTGAAACCATCCGAACCGGACGACTCATTACTTTGTAAGGATTTGATGGCTTCTGTGATCTCAATGACACTAATGGGCTGACCCAGGCCCCTTGCAGCTCCACGTTCTATCTGGAGGAATGTTATATCACAAAACAGTTCATGTGAAGAAGGGGGGCGATTTTTTTTAAATTTTCAATACATTTTCACAATGTCATCATGGGGTATCATCTGTAAAATTTTGAGAACAAAAATTATTTTATTCCACTTTGAAATAAGGCTGCCTGTAACGTAACAAAGTGTGGTAAAAGTGAAGCGCTGTGAAAACTTTCCGAATGCATTGCAAGGGAAGGTAGTAGAAATGATTGGTATCAGGCCAAAAATGTAATGACCTGTTTCTTATGTAGTTTCGGACCTTTCCTGAAAGTTGACGAAAATCTACCCATAACTTTTTGAACTGCCTATAGCAGAATGAAAGAAACGAAGTGAACACTTTTGCCAGTAATTCACTGTCCTTGTCTGTGCAGGAGAGTAAGCATAAATACACACACACACACACACACACACACACACACACACACACACACACACACACACACACACACACACACACACACACACACACACACACACGCAGAAGTGTATATGTAAAGTAACATAATAGAAATTAGCCAAATCATGCCCAAAATCTAACCAGTTCCTTGTCAGGTATTATGCATTCCCTGAAAGATTGATCAAAATCTGACCATAACTAACAGACAAACCAACACCATTAATGACATAACCCTCTGGCTGCGGTAACAATGAAATAAACTCCTGAGAACCAGCATCCTCTGGAGCTGACTTTTTTTTTGCATAACAAGACTGTTTTCCTATGAAATGTATAGACCAGAAAAAATAAATAGTGCAAAACAAATCTCCACTGCAGAGATCGCTGGTTCTCAGAAGGAATTGCAGTATAAGTCACATGCAAATATGATATAGAAGATTTTAAAATGAGGCTACACACAAATAAAAAAAAACGCCAAACAGTGTTTTTCTCTGAAATGGCAGCTTGTGTTAGCATTGTAGCTTTGGCTTAGTTGGAGGTAACTTGGGTTGGGGGTTAGGGTGACCGAGTAAATAAGAGAAAAAACAAGGTATCACTGTGTGTGATGCCAGCTTGATCTGGTGTGGAAGTGATTGACAGCTGAGCGGTCTCTGGGGTGATGAAGAGCATCACAGTTGTGGGAGGAAAGAAAGCCCTCGCTACTTTTTCAGTAGTGAGAGGAAGAGTGAGTCCAAACACAATAGTGAAAAACACTGGGACGTTCTTTTAGACAGAAACTGGTTCTAAATGAACACTGTCCAACATTGCTGGTTCTCCCTATCAACTGCTTTGTTCAATTCTACATAACCTCCTGAAAAGCAGGACCCTCTGTAATGGACATTTGTATTTTGTATAAAAAGGGCTGTTTTTTCGGGAACATGTAATTTCCGACAAAAGAAATAGACGAAAAACAAGAGTCCATTGCAAAGAACTATGTTTCATAGGAGGATATAGTACATTTCTGATCTAAAAATTAGTAAAATATCACCTAATTGCATAAATACAACATTTGTATCCATATGTTCTTCACAGGGAACTAGCTTGAGGCACAGAGAAGGTTCTGGTCCAACATATCTTGATTAAAAAAAAAGCCACCATCCACGTGACGCACGATTTGGTAAGTGAAATAACTTTTTTTCTGACTGATTATGTTAGGAATAGGGATGTATCAATACAACATTTCCTATTACGGATATTGTGACCAAAATTATCTCTCTTATCATTACCACAATATTGGTAAATGTGCAAAAAAAAATTATACACACACAGAAATCTTTTAACCAAGCTTTATTTCAAAATACATAAATGCAAACATTACAGTAACACAATATACTTTCCTTGGCAGAAGATACATTTGGAATTGTTCTGTTTTTTAGAGCCATATTGTTGTTATTTGAGTGTTTATACATGTTTGTTTTTTTTAAAGCTAAAGTGTTTTTTAATGATAACAGCACAATAGTGTGCTTCACTTTCTGTTCGTGTGACATCACATGGGTTCACTTCCTGTTGAGAACAATCACATGTTTGTGCATGGCTCTTAATATTTACCTTTACTCAATATCAGTTATGTTTGAATATCTTGTTTAATTGTTTGAATAATAATAACAATGTGTCAGTTACTGAATATATTTTTCTTATGACTACATTAACATTTTTTAGAATATGTATGGCTCACATCATATTTTTATATTTTTGATCATATTATTGCCATTTTGAAAAACAGTTTTGTGTTTTTTGTGTTTGTTTTGTGAATTGTGTTTTATCTTTGTCATTTAAAATAATTAATTATTTAGCGCATATTTACAATTCTGTCACAGCCTGTAGTTGCTCAGACAACAATGTGTTCACACAAGTTTAGATTGTGGTACTTTGATGTTTGTAGTGGAGAAATATTTTACTGTGTCTTGTATTTGTTGTTGTAGTCATTGTTAGACATGTTAAAATCAAAACTAAAACTAAATAAATAATAATAATCATGCTAACAATACAGTAAAGTACAGATATAGAGACAAATACTTCATAATGAACGCACATAAATAAATTAAAACAATACATAATGATGAGTTTTTTCATGCCCGAATAGGAGTGCAAGTAGTGGAAGAAGTGAAACTTTACTTCCACCCATTATTCAGATGAATTCCTTTGCTTCCTTGTCATTGTCATCTATACAAACATTAATTTACTGCTCTTATTTTAACATTACTATTCATCTTTATCCCAATATTTTGGCACAACTATACATACATATACACATAAATAGGCACATACATATGCAAGTACTAAGTGGAGGTAACGCCAACAAATAATGAAGTAAATAAATACCTGAAAAATGAATAATAATGTAAATTGAATGGCGGCACTATAGGCGCTAGCTTCTAGCTAGCGAGTCGCTGCATTATAGACACTAACTGCTAGCTGGTGATTGCAGCGCTATGGGCTCAAGCTACCAACTAACGATTAGCGGCACGAGCTACTATGTTCTCACTTCCTGTTTTATGTGTGTTGTCTTGCAGCAACTTCACTCCAGTTTCTAAGCGCTGTTTTCACTACCTGCTTATAATTTGTGATTAGTGCTTTCACCTGGTGCCCATCAATAATCACAACACCTTTAAATGCCTCTCTCACAGCTTAGTCAGCATGGGCTCATTGCTTTTGCTTCACACATGTTTTTGTTATGGAACTTTGTGCTCTGCTGCCTGTTGTATGTATTCTCAGTTTGCTCAGCTTTTAATTTACAGTTTCTCTGTGCTTTTTGGGTGCATTTTTCCTTGCTGCCCACTATTTGGATCTGTATGTTTGGATTATTAAACACCTTTTTCACCTGCACACTTCCTGCTGCTTCGGCATTTTGGGGTTCCCTTCCGTGACGACATCCAGGACTTTTTTACTGGATTAGAAGACGGCATTAGTGTCATTGCACTGGAGTGGAAGTATATGAACAAGTCATGGCTCACACAGGGTAACTATAGAATACAGACGGATTGTTGTACTTTTTAAAGTTAAGTTAAAGTTAAAGTACCAATGATTGTCACACACACACTAAGTGTGGTGAAATGTGTCCTCTGCATTTGACCCATCCCCTTGTTCACCCCCTGGGAAGTGAGGGGAGCAGTGGGCAGCAGCAGTGCCACGCCCGGGAATCATTTATGATGATTCAACCCCCAATTCCAACCCTTGATGCTGAGTGCCAAGCAGGGAGGCAATGGGTCCCATTTTTTATAGTCTATGGTATAACACCCCAACCTACCGATCTCAGGGCATTTTGGTGTAAATAGTCCATCCATCCTTTTTCTAACGCTTGTCTCTCTACGGGTCGCCGGGGGGCTGGAGCCTATCCCAGTTCCACTTGGGCGGAAGGCAGGATAGTCCCTGAACAAGTTGCCACCTCATCGCATGGCCAACACAGACAGACAAGCATTCACACTCTTAAATAGTGTTGGACTATTTTTACAAGATATACAGAATGTAACATACAACATGGTCCTATGAGATGAGCTGAAATCCAAAAGCCATCCGTCCGTTATATACACATAAAAAAATAACATATAAAACCCCGCTGAAGAGGTCTATGCACCATTGTGGTAGTCAATATGTTTTTGCAGTGCTGCAGGGGATCATGGGCCGCCGGCCATCTGGCTCTAAAAAGGGGGTTGCTCTGAAATGTCCAAGGTGTGAATCTGCTGGCCCGAAAGCCAGAGGGGAACCAGTGTTTCTCTGCGGGCCACAGATCAATAAAGTTAACAGAAAACATTCACGCACTGCCATCTGAAATCAACCATTTAATGACTTGCTGTTGCTATAAAAGTGGGGCAGCCCCCCTCAGATTTACTAGAGAAATGAGAAAAAGAGGGTGCCATTCCAGAGAGGGGCTCGGGACAATTGAGTTTCTGTCTGTACTTATTTTGAGGCCAGAATGCTTTGAATGGTGGATTCCAATGAAGGACACACAAAGTCGAAATAGATTTCAGCTCTCAGAGCTTTCATAAATATTCAGTGTGCTTCACATTTAGCTAAAGCCCATTAGACTTTATACAAACACAAGGAAGACTGTGAGTGCCAAAGTGAGGAAGCAGCCTGGATGACTTCTTCCTGTTGATGTGAGACGACGTACTGGGCTGTCTCGCTGGCTAATTGTATTCATCATCATCATTTAACTAAACGGACGTGGTCCAGATGCATCACCTTCAGGATGGGAGTCACTGCCGTTGTGTCCTTAAGCAAGATACTTTACCCACCTGCTCCCCGTGCCACCCGCACTTAACTTAGATGATGGGTTTCACTATGTAAAACACTTTGAGTCACTAGAGAAAAGCGCTTTATAAATATAATTCACATATCATTCACAAAGGGCAAAGTTAAACGAGACATACAGATTGTTGTCACCTTGGCAGAGGTCCGCATTATCTTTGAAATGTGAAGCAAAACTCTGGGCACCAGCTGCGATTGCTGTCATTACTGAGAATATCCCCCTTGTGGGACCTGTGGAATGTATTTCTCCTTTTTCCAGATACAATTAATTTGGTTACATCTTCTGTACCCTTACATGGCCCATGAAAGTAGTTTGTTCATCCCTGTAGTCTGTTTGGCTGATGACGGTTTTACACTGATGGACACTTCCATCTACTGTGGTCAGGGGTTCCCTGAGGACCACACAGGAAAAAAAAAAAGAGAAAATGTAATTTTCCTTTTTTTTTACTGCCGTCTGTAACTGTCACACTATAGCTTCGCACCCTTATGAGGTAAATCTTTCCAACAGCTGGCCAATTTTCATGAGAACGTTACCTGCGTTCGGCTGCAAAGAGAATCCTCCACGTTAACGAGCGCGTATGGAAGGAATTAGCCCGGATGCCACAATCCATGTCTTCCCAGGTGTGAAGTTACGGGGCTCAACCTGCGTCCACTTCTGGACATGTGGTGACAGGCGCTGATGGCCTTGGCTAATGCTCTGATTTTTTTTATTTTAAGAATCCTCGCTGAGGGCCGGAAGGAAGGACTGCGAAACATGTGTGTCCTGGTCACACGCGGGTTATGTGAGCGCGCGCCAGCTTGTGTGTTTACGCTGCTAATAGCGGTTTAATTTGATAAGCGGTCAGCGGATTTGTTGGCGCTTGGCTGGGACGGAGAAGCTTTGTATATTTTGGGTAAACACAAAGAAATCCATTCCAGGTTTTTTCCTGTGACTCTCAGCCTCATGCGTGAGTCAATCCATTAAATAGATGTCTTTTTTTGTCTATAAATACAACATGTAATGTCCAATTTGGTTGTCTGCGGATGGGAGATTTTTACAAATGATGATTCTGGCAGTTATTAGCTATATCCGGGTTTTTGGTTGCTCATGGCTGGCTGTCATCTGATCTTTCTCAGCTAATCTTTGGTATTTGACGTAAAATGGTCAAGATAGCTGAGGTCAGAGACTAGTATACATTAGGGATGTTCCAATCAGGGGTTTATTCTGCTGATTGTGATACGATCATTCTTGAGTGACATCGGCCGATACCAGCATCGATAGGATCACATGTATTTACTGTAAAAAGTTTAAATTTATTTATGGTGAGTAGGGCTGCAAATCTTTGGGTGTCCCATGGTTCGATTCAATGTCGATTCTTGGGGTCACGATTCGATTCAAAAACAATTTTTTTTTCAATTCAACACGATTCTCGATTCAAAAACGATTTTTTCCCGATTTAAAAAGATTCTCTATTCATTCAATACATAGGATTTCAGCAGGATCTAGTTGGCTGACATGCAAGTAGAGTAGTAGATTTTTGTAAAAAGCTTTTATAAATATAAAGGACAATGTTTTATCAACTGATTGCAATAATGTAAATTTGTTTTAACTATTAAACGAACCAAAAATATGACTTATTTTATCTTTGTGAAAATATTGGACACAGTGTGTTGTCAAGCTTATGAGATGCGATGCATGTGTAAGCCATTGTGACACTATTGTTCTTTTTTTAATTTTTATAAATGTCTAATGATAATGTCAATGAGGGATTTTTAATCACTACTGTGCTGAAATTATAACTAATATTGTTACTGTTGATAATATTCATTTCTCTTTCACTATTTGTGGTTTGTTCTGTGTCGTGTTTGTGTATTCTACTACCTACTCTCAGTGGCCTAGTGGGTAGGGTGTCCGCCCTGAGATCGGTAAGTCGTGAGTTCAAACCCCGGCTGAGTCATACCAAAGACTATAAAAATGGGACTCATTACCTCCCTGCTTGGCACCCAGCATTAAGGGTTGGAATTGGGGGTTAAATCCCAATTGCCAACTGCTCCCCTCACCTCCCAGGGTGTGATCAAGGGTGATGGGTCAAATGCAGAGAATAATTTCGCCACACCTATTGTGTGTGACAATCATTGGTACTTTAACTTTCTCTCAATTGCTCTGTTTATTGCAGTTCTGAGTGTTGCTACAAAAAAATCGATTTTTAAAAAATGAGAATCGATCCTGAATCACACAACGTGAGAATCGCGATTCGAATTCGAATCGATTTTTTCCCACACCCCTAATGGTGAGTGCCTTATGACAGTTAAACAATTTTAGCAAAATATTTACGCTAGCTATTTATTTATTCTCTTTTATTACATGCAATATTTTGAGCAAAACAAAGTCAATACCTTTACTACACAATAACTAAACAAAATCAAAAACTACCACCGGGTATCTTTTACGCAATGAAATCCTTTTTACCCTCCAAGTCCTCCAAGGCAGTAGTTCTCAACCTTTTTTCAGTGATGTACCCCCTGTGAACATTTTTTTAAATTCAAGTACCCCCTTATCAGACAAAGGCATTTTTGGTTGAAAAAAATAGATAAAGAATAAAATACAGCACTATGTCCTCAGTTTCTGATTTATTAAATTGTATAACAGTGCAAAATATTGCTCATTTGTAGTGGTCTTTCTTGAACCATTTGGAAAAAAAGCTATAAAAATAACTAAAAACTTGTTGAAAAATAAACAAGTGATTCAATTATAAATAAATATTTCTACACATAGAAGTAATCATCAACTTCAAGTGCCCTCTTTGGGGATTGTAATAGAGAGCCATCTGGATTCATGAACTTAATTCTAAATATTTCTTCACAAAAAAAGAAATCTTTAACATCAATATTTATGGAACATGTCCACAAAAAATCTAGCTGTCAACACTGAATATTGCATTGTTGCATTTCTTTTCACAGTTTATGAACTTACATTAATATTGTGTTGAAGTATTATTCAATAAATATATTTATAAAGGATTTTTGAATTGTTGCGATTTTTAGAATATTTTTTACAAATCTCACATAACCCTTAGCATACCTTCAAGTACCCCCAGGGGTACACGTACCCCCATTTGAGAACCACTGCTCCAAGGAATTCTTCCATGACTTTGTAAACATTAACAGAAACAAATTTAAGAAAATAAAAATATCAACCTAATCACTGTAGTATCAAATATGTATTGATATTACCCTTGACGTCGACCAGGGTTGTCAACTCCCTGGGAAAAAAAGGACACCATGCAGGGCTGTAGGACCTAGATTATCTTGCCGTTATTTTATTTGTGTGAAAGGAGTTTTATACTATCCCAAAATATTAAATGGAGGCAACTGGACTCTTTTTGCTTGTCGAAGATGTAGTTCCATAAAACTTTTGTCATTTATATGACCTGATGACTGAAAATTATACACACACATATTTTTATACTGTTGACTCTAACCAGATTTTATTAAATAGACAGGTTTTGGATTAATACGAATACATGGGAAGCAAATCATTCAATAATTATTTTGTATTTTGTGTCTTAAATTTAAATTTTTCTTGCTTATCTTAACCGAACAAATTTGACCTGCGTAACCTAAAACACTGTAAAGTCAGTGTGCAGTTGTATGATAAGGCAGGTCTCCATCTTTCCTCCCTGTGAGTAATAACTGGACATATACAAAATATAGATATTTGTGTTTAATTAATGATTTGCAATATTCCAAGAGTGCTTTATTTATGAAGGAGATATCCACTCAAACAGTTTGATTATTGTATTTATGCTTTATTGTGATAATTTGTCAATAGATAGAAGCAGAATGTCAAAATTGAACACTTATGAAATAATATGAATTGAAGCAAATATTATTTGACTCTATGATAAGTTACCTTATTACCAGCCAAGTGTTAGACTTCTGTACTGTAGTGTCACTACCATAAACCTGGACACACTATGTTAATGTTCAACAACTTGTGGAGTTTGGAAGAAGTGTCAGCACAGAACCACAAGGGGGCAACATTGCTGTATGTATTTATTATATGTATATATAAACAATATAATAAATAATGAACAACTTAATTTTATCAAACAACAAAGGAATGGTGTGTGTGAACTAGAGCCAAAAGAGGTGTATGGTGGAAGACTATGTGTATGAATAATTAGCTGTTGAGTATTACCATAATTGTTGAACGAGGAAGCAGACAAATCCAAAGGGGCTAGGCAAAAGGGGTCTGTGATCCAAGCGAGGTCCGTGGGGCAGAGAGAGGCATCAGTGTCCGTGTCCAGAGTGGGGGTCGAGGATCAAGGGAGGCAGTCCAGATCCAGGGCAACGGAAGGAAAACAGGTAAGCCAACAGAAGGATATATTCCGGCAAGGGATGGCAGGTTGTTCAAGCTTATGAAGGCAGGTCTGATCATCAGGACCAGGTGTACAGATTGCTGATCACCCACAGCCTTGCCGGCATGTGGGCGTGACGCGGAAAGTGCGAGCAGGGGCGTGTCTGGCGCGCTGCCAGTGTAGGTGTTCGAAGACCCAGCTGCCGGGGAAAGTGAGTTCAGGCCAACGCCGTGACAGTACCCCCCTCCTATGGACAGCTACCAGATGTCTTATGACCTGAAAGAGAAGAACACAAGTCAAGGAAGGGGTGGAGGGGTGGGCTGGTGGTGGGTCGCCAGCCCACGTGTCCCCGAATCCACCGGGAAGAGTCTGGTGGCGGCGGCGACTAGAACGCCGATGTTTCCGGTGAGGCGGGAGACCACGGAACAGCCACCTTCTTCGCTGTTGGAAAGGCGGATGCGAGTGGCGCAACCAGCGTCCAGGCACTGGCAGCAGAAGGGCTCGCGTGTGGGAGCCTGATGTCCGCTTGTGTAGCCATCCAGCCGGCGACAAGGAGGACGATGTCGTCAAAACCAGAGACGTTGAGGATGATGTCGTCGTAGCCGGAGACGTAGAGAACGATATCGTCGGAGACAGAGACGTGGGAGCTGGCTGAGGAGCTGGAAGTGGTGCTGAAGCCGGCGCTGGCCTTGGCGCTGACGCCAACGCTGGCCGTGGTGCTGACGTTCGAACCAGGCTGGCTACAGGTGCTGGGACGGGGGCCAGTCCGAGTGCTGGTACTGGTATGGGCACCAGTCTAGGAGTGGGTACTGGTGCTGGCATGGGAATCAGCCTAAGAGCGGGGGATAGCCTGGGAGCTGGTGCGAGCTCCGGGGTCAGCCTGGGGACTGGTGCTAACTCGGGGGCCAGCCTGGGGACTGGTGCTGACACGGGGGCCAGACTGGGGACTGGTGCTGACACGGGGGCCAGCCTGGGGGCTGGTGCTGACTAACGATAATGTCAATGAGGGATTTTTAATCACTGCTATACCGAAATTATAAATGATAAATGATAAATGGGTTGTACTTGTATAGCGCTTTTCTACCTTCAAGGTACTCAAAGCGCTTTGACACTATTTCCACATTCACACACTGATGGAGGGAGCTGCCATGCAAGGCGCCAACCAGCACCCATCAGGAGCAAGGGTGAAGTGTCTTGCTCAGGACACAACGGACGTGACGAGGTTGGTACTAGGTGGGAATTGAACCAGGGACCCTCGGGTTGCGCACGGCCACTCTACCACTGCGCCACGCCGCCCCATATTGATACTGTTGTTGATAATATTCATTTTTGGTTTGTTCTGTGTCGTGTTTGTGTCTTCTCTCAATTGCTCTGTTTATTGCAGTTCTGAGTGTTGCTGGGTCAGGTTTGGTTTTGGAATTGGATTGCATTGTAATGGTATTGCTGTGTAGTGGTTTGTTGGATTGATTAAAAAAAATAAAATAAAATAAAAATACATTTTTTAAAAATGAGAATCGATTCTGAATCGCACAACGTATTCGAATCGATTTTTCCCACACCCCTAATATATATATATATATATATATATATATATATATATATATATATATGTATGTTGCTGGGTCAGGTTTGGTTTTGGAATTGGATTGCATTGTTATGGTACTGCTGTGTATTGTTTTGTTGGATTGATAAGAAATACAAATAAAATAATAATAATAGATTTTTAAAAAATGAGAATCGATTCTGAATCGCACAACGTGAGAACCGCGATTCGTATTCGGATCGATTTTTCCCACACCCCTATTATATATATATATATATATATGTAGGTGTGTGTGTGTGTAGGGGTGGGTGTATGTTGGTGTATGTATATATATATAAATTAATGTTTTACTCATATTATATATATATATATATATATATATATATATGTATACAGTATATATATACATATATATATATATATTTACAGTATATCTATCAACAGTACGTATATATTTGCATATATATATATATATATAATTTCAAGAAAAAAATACTATACTATACAATATATATAGTTATGGGATGTAAAATTACTAGGATAAAAGTATATAATTTTTGTCCATATTGCACAGCACAACTTCCACATCTACCCTATCCAGCATCTATCCGTCCTCTGTTGGGTCAAATTTCGATGCAAATTATTTTGATTTCATACTATTCCATAGAATCAAAAATCCTGCTGATTTACTGTTGCTCTTTTATTTTTAGCCACCGTTGCTTTGGTTGGTTTTGTAGGACTTCCATAAAACCTCGTAGAGTGCATGGGCTACGTTTTTGTGGATCTCTGTGAATGTGAGTGTGATTGGTTGTCTGTGTATCTGTGTTAACCCTGCAATAAGGTGGCGACTTGTCCAGAGTGTTCCCTGCCTCCCGCCCGTGTGCAGCTGTGATAGGCTTCATCTTCCCATGACCCCAAAAGGGACAAGCATTAAAAAAAGATGGATGGATAATGTCCGGATTAAAGTTTGTTCAGGCCTGTTTTGGTCTACCAAGTGAGGCAATGACCCACCAGATCCAGCCGATAGCTACGGTGAAAAAAAATTGTTATGTGTCTGTTGGTTTGCTTTTTTGCACGTTACTGCCACCTACAGGTCTGGAGTTATTTTTTTAAACCATCCATCATTGCGCACGGTGTCCAAAGTGAGGCTGGGGTGTTGGAGAGGCCCTATAATGTAGTCACAACAGAGGATTCCGGGCCAAAGGAAGCACCCCCCCATTCCTGCTCCCTCTTTCCCCAAACAGGATGGGAAGATTAGACCACACGTGCTGGGTTCTATGTTCTCTACATGTATATCTACATATGGATCAAATACATCGGTAATGTTCCGCTCTATTGGATTCCGGCACCTATCATAATGATTTTTTTTCTTGCCCCTGATGTTTCTCCCCCGCACACATGCACGCACACAGTACTTGTCGGTACAAAGCACCACACTCCCAGAAGAACACTCTCCATGAATGGCTCCACTGTTTCCCTCTAATCTTTTTATTTCTCCTCCTCCTTTTCCTCCTCCTGCTCACTAGGAAGTGGGCCCAGATAGACTTTATCAACATAGATAGGCCAATGCAATTACTCATGGCATATTACACATGACAGGACTGCAGCGTCATTTGACTCTTAATGTCTAGGTCTGTCTTTCAACGTTTTTGCAATGTCATACCAATTTTCTGCTCTGTGTGTATGCTCATGGATTCCAAATTTGTGACTTTTTGTTTTAAAAATAATGCATTTTTTCAAATCGTATGTTGTTTTTTTTGACGTGGTGCAACATAAGCGATCAATTGTATGATTGTGTGTGCGATGTGTTCATGGTGTTATTGCAGGTGTTTGGTTAGGGAATGTGTGTGGGAATCTGGATTGCAGAGAGGTACCATCCTTCATCACCTTGCATTGTTTTTGTGCGCGCGTGTGTGTGTGTGTGTGTGTGTGTGTGTCTGTATAAAGTTTGGTTAAGGAAGTGAAGGCAGGCTCGCTGAGATCCGCAGACACACTGGGATGCTTTGATATATTATATGTGGAAGCAGAGGGGGACAGGAGGTACACCAGCAGTGTGGAAATCCGTGTGTTTGTGTGTGACAGTGTAAATGAGTGTGTGTGTGTTGGCCGGCGGAGGTAGCACAAGTGTATAAACACTTCCCACCGGCTGACTCCGGCGCTGCGCCAAGAGACACCTTCACACTGTGAGCGTCAGGACATCCTGTGACACAGAATGAGTTTATAAAAGTTAAACTTAAGAATTAATTCCAGATGTAAAAGCTCTTTTTTGTTTTTTAATGCCGTCAAACTGTTTGGACTCCAGCAACAGTGTGACCTTAAAGCAGGTTTTTTTTTGTCATGCCCCCTCAACTAAGGGACAGAAGTGTTTATTACGTCCGCCCTAAATTGAGATTCTATCAAACCATTGTACAAGTTGCTGGCATTAGCATTCTGCATACAATCAGTGGATTATCAAAACAGATTACTAGGAGTTGAGATAATATCAACAACAACTTAAAACCATTCCCAAGGGGATTTTACTAAATCCATTTGTAACATTTAAACACAACTGTCTGTGGGATTCTGAAAACAGAGAACAGCGCAAACGACTCACCAGAATGTGCATTTGTTTACTGATATTAAAACTGACACTAATGTGCCAGCCCTCCCCGCCTCCCCGGCACCATGCCATGTTTCTCCCTTTAAGAAGTATTACTGCTTAGAGTAACATCTTCAGATTTGTATGGATGCAATAGTAGATTAGCATCTCTGATGTTGCCAAGGCAGACAAGGTTCCCTTACTATATACTTTTCTGCAATATTAGAGGGCCAGCCTGGACTTGTTATCTCATTTCAGAGTTGTCATATAACGTATAAGCCAGTGGTTCTCAAATGGGGGTACGCGTACCCCTTGGGGTACTTGAAGGTATGCCAAGGGGTACGTGAGATTTTTTTTTAAATGTTCTAAAAATAACAACAATTCAAAAGTCCTTTATAAATATATTTATTGAATACTAATTCAACAAAATATGAATGTAAGTTCATAAACTGTGAAAAGAAATGCAACAATGCAATATTCAGTGTTGACAGCTGGATTTTTTGTGGACATGTTCCATAAATATTGATGTTAAAGATTTCTTTTTTTGGGAAGAAATGTTTAGAAATAAGTACATGAATCCAGATGGATCTTTATTACAATCCCCAAAGAGAGCAGTTTAAGTTGATGATTACTTCTATGTGTAGAAATCTTTATGTATAAATGAATCACTTGTTTATTTTTCAACAAGTTTTAGTTATTTTTATATCTCTTTTTCCAAATAGTTCAAGAAAGACCACTACAAATGAGCAATATTTTGCACTGTTATACAATTTAATAAATTACAAACTGATGGCATTGTGCTGTATTTTACTTCCTTATCTCTTTTTTTCAACCAAAAATGCTTTGCTCTGATTAGGGGGTACTTGAATTAAAAAAATGTTCACAGGAGGTACATGACTAAAAAAAGGTTGAGAACCACTGGTATAAGCCATGTAACTAACATGTGCATTAATTGTTAAACTTTATATTTGCTTGATAGCTTTTAGTAATACATTTGTCAATGCATGGCTTAGTCATGATAATTATAGAAATGCCAACTCTCCAGGTTTCCCAAAATAGTGGAGGTAGACCAAAATAACACGTGTGGACACAATGATTAGATGTACTACTATAAATTTGTCAATTAAGGCCGCACTAACACTGACTGTACTACTGACACGTTTCTGTTGTTGTGTGCTCGTGCACGAGCAAGCGTATTGTTGACTTTCCAGCGAGCGGCAGCGAAGATGGCTTTTGCAACGTCTCAACTTGAGCGGCACACCCGTATGTGGAGTGTTGTATACACAGCGAGTGGTGAAGGGTGCATCATGGTCCACTGCACCCACAAAATCACCGCAGTCAGCACGTCTGCGCGTCAGACCTCAGCGAGGCAGTGGGTTCAAGCGGGAATAGAAAAGCCTTCGCTAGCAAAGCAACAATGAAATGCCTTCTATTTTCTTAACCCGCAGACCTTCAGCAAAGTTGGACCAGAGTAGAGGTGACAAGAGTTTGCAGTAAACTTGATCATTGAGGCTTTGGGACGTTGTAGGTTTATATCCATCTGGTTTGACAAAAGTGAAATCGGACCTTTTAAACATTTTTACAAAGCAAGCTTTGCCTCCACCTTGCCTTGTAAAACTCAGTTTGTCCCCCAGGAGGCGATGTTGGGAATGGCCGTACAGTAACGGACACTGTGTGTGCTAGGGTCCCACTCTTGTCATCAATCAGTCACCAAAAGCAATAGCGTGTCACACTCGGATTATGCTAAGCAATATACAGTTTCCCTGCTTAGTAATAATAAATAATACGAATGGGTTAGATTTAAGGTTGATTGGCAACACTAAATCATACTTGCCAACCTTGAGACCTCTGATTTCGGGAGGTGGGGGGCGTGGTTGGGGACTTGGTTATTTACAGCTGTTGTGTGCGCAGTTGTGCACTGCACTTTCAAAGTAGATGTTATCGTCACATATGCATGATTGATTGATTGATTGAGCACATCACCCCTATATTAGCGTCCCTTCACTGCTCCATGTGCGTTATCGAATCAATTTTAAACTCCTTCTATTTGTTTTTAAATGTCTAAACAACTTCGCGCCAACATATCTCTCCGACCTCCTTCAGCCTTACTGCCCCACTCGAACCCTAAGATATAGCCAATCAGCTGCTACTGACGGTCCCTGACACACGGCTGAAGCTTAGAGGTGACAGAGCTTTCGCCGCTGCTTCTCCCAAGCTCTGGAACGACCCACCTCTGAGTGTTGGACAAGCCTCCTCTCTTCCTGTTTTTAAATCTCTCTTAAAAACATAGTTTTATTCCTTGGCTTTTAACACTGAGTGATATCCATCCTGCAATGGCGCCCCATTATACACCTGCTGTGAACCTGTTTTTATGATTTTATGTTTTATTTATTTATTTTTTATCATGTTCTGTTTGTGTTGTGTTGTTTGCTCGGTCCTCGAAATGTCTTTTAACCTGCCCATTGTACAGCACTTTGGCTACCCCTGTGGTAAATTTTAAATGTGCTTTACAAATAAAGTTGATTTGATTTGATTTGATTTGATTGAAACTTTTATTAGTAGACTGCACAGTACAGTACATATTCCGTACAATTGACCACTAAAAGGTAACACCGCAAAGAGTTTTTCAACTTGTTTAAGTCGTGGTACAAATATATACTATCAGCATAATACAGTCATCACACAAGTTAATCATCATAGTATATACATTGACTTATTTACAATCCGGGGGGTGGGATGAGGAGCTTTGGTTGATATCAGTACTTTAGTCATCAACACTTGCATCATCAAAGAAATGGACATTGAAACAGTGTAGGTCTTACTTAGTAGGATGTGTACAGTGAGCAGAGAACATAGTGAGTTCAGATAGCATAAGAACAAGTATATACATTAGAAATACATTCGATTATTTACATTAGGTTATTTACAATCCGGGGAGATGGGATGTGAATGTAGGAGGATAAAGGGTTGAAGTTGCCTGGAGGTGTTCTGCTGGTGCATGTACAGTAGATGGCAGTATTGTCCTGTTTAAGAGTGTCACATGCTGTTTACGGCAGACAAACTGCCTTACGGTAGAGTGGTAGACGTAAACGTGACTGCTGTTTTTGTGTGTTGTTACTGCGCTGGGAGGACGTTAATGAAACTGCCTAACAATAAACCCACATAAGAAACCAATAACTCGCCCTCGATCATTCTACAGTTATAACGTCATTGGGCAGACACACTCTCAGACGTCACTCAGGGCCTGAATTTCGGGAGATTTTCGGGAGAAAATTTGTCCAGGGAGGTTTTCGGGAGACGCGCTGAATTTTGGGAGTCTCCCGGAAAATTTAGGAGGGTTGGCAAGTATGCACTAAAATGTCCATAGTGTGTGAATGTGAGTGTGAATGTTGTCCATCTATCTGTGTTGGCCCTGTGATGAGGTGGTGACTTGTCCAGGGTGTATCCCGCCTTCCGCCCGATTGTAGCTGAGATAGGCACCAGCGCCCCCCGCGACCCCAAAAGGGAATAAGCGGTGGGAAATGGATGGATGGGTTGGATTTATTGAGCGTTTTTTTTTTTTAGTGACTCAAAGTGCAATACACAGAGAATCCATTATTAATTCACCTCATAGTCACACGTAGATGGTGGTAAGCTAGATTTGTAGTCAGTCACAGCTGCTCTGGGGTAAACTGGGGTAACCCTAACCCTACGGCCTCTCTGACCATAGACCATTCATTCACATTCATACACCACTGTGAGTCGTACTGAGAGCAATGTGGGTGAAGTGTCTTGCCCAAGGACAGAACGGCAGTGACTAGGATGATGGAAGCTTGGTTCGTACCAGGAACCCTCAAGTTTCTCTACAACCTCTCTACCATCTGAGCTACGGCTTGCCATAGGCTCTTGAGCTTTTTTAAAGTATAAATTGTAACAAAGCAAGTGAATACTTGCTTTGTTCCAATTTATAGTTCTAGATGGCGGCGCCCGGACGGGCTGCGGCTTGCAGACGCTCGTGGTAGAAATGGAACATTGGCAAAAATACCGGACAATTCTGCAAAATTCATGGGTGGCTTACAGCGTGGACACTCCGTAGTCACATACGTCCGCCAGACAATTCTGGATGTGGATAGACCGGGTCGTTTTGGACTGAAAGATGCGTGTACATTGGACCAGCTCGCCAGCATGGGAATACTTCGCCGGCTACATCCAGCGGCCTTTGACGTAGCGGAGTATAGTACCAGTACCAGCAGGGACCATCAACGAAAGACACGTAAGCAGTGTGATCGGAAGCAGAAGTGAGGATGCCGAGCGGGGCTAACATCAAAGCTAAAGGCTAATCTCCACATATATCTGGGTAAGGAGTCAGTTAAATTAGAACTAGCCAGCGCCAGGCTGGATAATCCCTGCACACATAGCAACTTTCTTAGAATAATACACAACTCTCATAATGTTTTTTTTGCTATGACTGTGTCACAGTTGGACATGCATTCTACTGAGGTGACAAATTATGATGCGTTCAGTTTATTGCAGCACCAAGCAAACAATCTGAAAATTCCCGTCATATCAATTCCTAGATATGGTCGTAATTATTTTAAATGCACTACGCAAAATAAACGCAAAATTATTAACACGGATATTTTGATCAAAAAATCCTTAAAACAGCCCACTACCTATAATACGGGCTTTTTAAACATAATATCAATGTCTCCCAAAATGTTATTAGTTAATGAGGTCATTAGAGACAACAATCTTAACGTCACCGGTCTCAACGAAACCTGGCTTAAACCAAATGACTTTTTTGCGCTAACTATACGACTGTGTATATTGCCCGTCCCCTTAAAAGTGGTGGGGGAGTTGCACTAATATACAACGAAAACTTTAACCTTAGTCCTAACCTAAATATTAAATAGAAATCGTTTGATGTGCTTACTATGAGGTCTGTCACACCGCTGCCACTATACCTGGCTGTTATCTACCGCCCCCCAGGGCCCTATTCGGAATTTATCAGTGAATTCTCAGAGTTTGTTGCTGATCTAGTGACGCACGCCGATAATATAATTATTGTGGGGGACTTTAATATCCATATAAATACCCCATCGGACCCGCCATGTGTGGCGCTCCAGTTTATAATTGATAGCTATGGTCTTACACAAATAATAGATGAACCCACGCATCGCAGCTGGTAATACGATAGACCTAGTGCTTGTCAGGGGTATCACCGTTTCCAAAGTTATGATACTCCCGTATACTAAAGTAATGTACGATCATTACCTTATAAAATTCGAAGTTCAGACTCATGTTCGGCAAGCTAATAATAATAATAACTGCTACAGCAGCTGCAACATTAATGTTGCCACAACGACGACTCTTGCTGACCTACTGCCCTCGGTAATGGCACCATTCCCAAAGTATGTGGGCTCTATTGATAACCTCACTAACAACTTTAACTACGCCCTGCGCGAAACCATTGATAGTATAGCACCGCTAAAGTTAAAAAAGGCTCCAAAAAGGCGTACCCTATGGCTTACAGAAGAAACTAGAGCTCATAAATTATCATGTAGAAAGTTGGAACGCAAATGGCGCGCGACTAAACTTGAGATTTACCATTAAGCATGGAGTGATAGTTTAATAACTTATAAACGCATGCTTGCCTTAGCTAATGCTAAATATTACTCAAATCTCATCCGCCGTAATAAAAACGATCTAACATTTTTGTTTAGTACGGTAGCATCGCTAACCCAACAAGGGACTCCTTCCAGTAGCTCCACCCACTTGGCAAATGACTTTATGAATTTCTTTAATAAGAAAATTGAACTCATTAGAAAGGAGATTAAAGACAATGCGTCCCAGCTACATCTGGTTTCTATTAACACAGATACGTCTGTATATACGGCGGATACTGCCCTCCAAAATAGTTTCTCCCGTTTTGATGAAATAACATTAGAAGAATTGTTACAACGTGTAAATGGAATAAAACAAACAACATGCTTGCTTGACCCACTTCCTGGGAAACTTATCAAGGAGCTCTTTGTATTATTAGGTCCATCAGTGCTAAATATTATAAACGTATCACTAGCACTGTTCCCCTAGCATTCAAAAAAGCGGTTATTCTTCTTCTCCTTAAAAGACTTAACCTCGATCCTGACCTCATGGTAAACTACTGACCGGTGTCTCACCTTCCCTTTATTTCGAAAATCCTCAAAAAAAATTGTGTCTTAATGAAATCAAACAATGGATGTCCGCTAACTTTTTGCAACTCAACGCCAAAAAAACGGAGATGCTGATTACTGATCCTGCTGGACATCGACCTCTACTTAATAATACAACTTTAACATTTGACAACCAAACAATTATACAAGGTGACTCGGTATAGAATCTGGGTATTTTCTTTGACCCAACTCTATCGTTTGAGTCACACATTAAAAGCGTTACCAAAACGGCCTTCTTTTATCTTTGTAATATCGCTAAAATTCGCTCCATTTTGTCCACTAAAGACGCTGAGATCATTATCCATGCGTTTGTTACGTCTCGTCGCGATTACTGTAGCGTATTATTTTCGGGTCTCCCCATGTGTAGCATTAAACAATTACAGTTAGTACAAAATGCAGCTGCTAGACTTTTGGCAAGAACAAGACAGTTTGATCACATTACGCCTATACTGGCTCACCTGCACTGGCTTCCTGTAATTAAGGGCTATATAAATAAACATTGATTGATTGATTGATACTTCTTCAGAATGGCTGTCTAAGTGCAGTAGTCAGAAAAAAAAGAATCAGGTTTGCTAAAATGAACAAAACACATACAAACAGTCTTTATTTTGCCACAGCTCATGTAGCTGCAACTGAAAAGCAAAACAAATCCTCATTCACCAAAATAAGGCTGTTTATAATGTGACCCTAGCATAACAGTGTAGAAACAGGGGCTTCAATGTATTTTTCATGACCAAGTTTAACATGCACAAACATCATCTTCGTAATCGTATTTCTGTGAATCATAGATATCACCAATTTCAGGATATATACGGGGGTGTGACCATCTGTCACATCACATCTCAGTTGTTTGTCATGTTTCCTTATTTTCTGCACTAGTTCCTGGTCAGTGCTCTGATTTTGATTCCATTTCATGTCTCCCTGAGTGCTCTTTCACTCACTTGTTCCCTGATTTGTTTGAGCACACCTGGATTTCATTTCCAATCAGTGTTTTAAAGGCCTGCCTCGCCCTCTGGTCAAGGCTTCAGGATTGTTTGTATGTTACTGTTAGCAGCATGCCGTGTGCATAATTGCTCAACCTGTATTTAATATAAAGAAATACTTGTCTTACCTGCATGTTGTCCACCTGCATAATTTTCACGGACCGGCTTTCCATGTGTGTCAGATAAAATCAGCAAAAAAATGAGTATGAAAAATCAACTCACCATAAGACTGAAGTAGTGGGAGCCCTGGGCGGGTTTCTTTGCAAAGACTTGGTCCTTGGCGCGTTGATGGTATATACTGTATACCGGTGTTTCCTAACCATAGGGCCAGGGCCCAGTGTTGGGCCACGAGCGCCCCGTAGAATGTAATATATCTGTTTTGCAGTGGTGGTCCGTATCGGCAGCAGCGGTACTCAGTTAAGATACACTTTTCAACCACTTGTGGCAGTGATGGCATTATAAAACAAAATTTAGTTTAGTTAAGACACATATTTTTTTATTATCAATTTAGTTTATTTTAGCGCAACATAATACATCCATCCATCCATTCATCAATATAGTACGTAAATGTATTGTTTATTTGATTAGTACTTATTTTTCAAATCGGCCTGACCTAAGCCTAAGGTTTATTTGTTAAATTAATAATAATCTTTACAATTGACACATGCTTTTATATAATTTGACAAGGTATTAAACTGTAAGTAGGTTAACTATAAGTATTGAACGTGAGCAAAATCAAGAATAAGATTACTAATTCAGGGTTAAGATTGAAGTGGGCCCCAGGCTCCTCTGTCATAGAAAAGTTGGGTCTCGAGGTCAAAAAGGTTAAAAATTCCTGCTATATACAATGACCCTGCAGGGCACTGCAAATGGAAATTAGCCTTTGGCTACAATCCGGCACATTAACATTGTGTATGTCCTTTAATGCATTTTCCAATGTACTATAACAACAGAGTTGTAATATACGTCTATTAACAAGCAAATTTTTTCTGTGAGGGCCGGCAGCAAATGTGTCACGGACCAGTACCGGTCCCTGGCTGGTGGTTGGGGACTACTGTCTTAAATTACCTAAAAAACGAATAATATGTGTAATAAAGTGATGAATATAAAGAAGAAGTTGAAGAAACTCAAGAAATTGAGAAAGAAGAAGAAATACTTGGAGAAATTCGAGAAAAGGACAAAGAAGAAGTCAAAGAGGACAAAGGAAAAGTTATAGAAGAAGAAGTGGAAGGAACTCAAGAAATTGTGAAAGAAGAAGAAACACTTGAAAAAATTCAAGAAAAGGACATAGAAAAAGTCAAAAGGGACAAAGATAAAGTCAAAGAGGACAAGGAAGAAGTCAAAGAGGACAAGGAAGAAGTCAAAGAGGACAAGGAAGAAGTCAAATAGGACAAGGAAAAAGTCAAAGAGGACAGAGAAAAAGTCAAAGAGGACAAGGAAAAAGTCAAAGAAATTGAAGTTCGAGAAGACAAAGAAAAAGGCAAAGACAGAGAAGACAGGCGGCCGGGGCAGTTTTTTCCGCGCTCCTTCAAAAAATAAGGGGGGGGGGGGGGGGGGGTAATATGCTCAACCGGACTGAAGCCCGGCTTGAGTTTGGCGATGGAGGCCTTTTACAGAGACGGTGATGCGTGGAGAGAGAGTAAGTGAGTGGGGAAACACGTCTTTCACCTTTGTACTTTTCTACGAGCAACGTACTGGCATTCGCAACTTTTTTTTGCCCTACTGTGGCTTTTTTTTGCAGTCATACTCAATAATAAAAACATAGAGGCTGAGTCACCAATGGTGGGATTCTTTGTTGCACCACTCCATTATGAGAGGTAAGAAAAATCCTAGTTTGTTAACGCACAATATTTGGCCTTACGATAACCAAACATTTTCGCAAAAATTTTCATGAAACACCTAATAATCTGAGAATTAGGCTTTTCCAAAACCGAGATACTGTGTCACTGTATCAATCAATTGGCTGCATGTTTTGAGAAAAATAGTCCAAAATCGGCAGCACAGTTGTGGCCGTAAACAAAAACAAATGCAGCAAGGTTTCAAGTCTTTACTGTGACTGTGCTGTAGGTAAAAAATGCTGTAACAGTCTGCCACAGCAGCGCCCCTCTGACCTCCGACCTGGTGTTGAGGCAAGTGACACCATTTGCCCCCTTGCTGCTTGGTGACCGTCTCAGCCGTCAACAACAAGGGGAGACTGAGCCACGTGGTCATGAAGGGTCCTTTTTCTTCAGAGGGACAACACAATATTATCTGGCCCAAAAGTGCTATTTAAGCTACGCTAACTAGCCCACGGTGTGTTATACTTTCCATACCATAACTTTGTCAAGAGTTCTGAATCCCTCCCTGACTCCACTAACCGTGCACATACCTCCAGCTTCACCAGGATGAAAG
>NC_084615.1:41484777-41529777 GCF_033978795.1 Nerophis ophidion | reverse complement strand
ATACAAAATAATAAGGTGGTTAGTTATTTAGAATTAAATCCTAAATTATTTAATTCAAATTAATGTTGACCTATATTCACAGTATTGGGATATTTGAATAATCAATCTAACAAATTGCTACAATAAAATGTAGAATATAATTTTATAAGATGACATAAATCATCAATTTATTATATACTTCAGGATTAATATAAAGCATTTACTACAGTGATCCAGGCGTACGCTGTATTCTTTTGTCGCACACACTGTAAATAGTTCCTGAGCAAATGTTGTGTTTACAGACCAAATGTATGGTTTTGATAAAATTATGGGAGAATGTTTGTTACTGCCAATTGTCATAACAAAGAACGTCATACTCTGAGCAAAACCTGTATTGAGAAAATGGTTGACATAGAAATAGATGACTTTTTACATAAAACATTTTTGAGAAATGTGGATATTGTCTGAAAGTTTCATTGCTAAATTTTTAATAAATGAAGCCTATTCTGTTTAAAAAGTATAGTGTGTGATAAACAAATATTTGCATAAAGCAAACACATTTTCTAGTCCCATGTTGATAGTATAAAAAACTTGCAAATTATTTGTCAATGGTACACCTGTTAAAGATAAACAAATTATATTTATCTGCAATTAATACAATTAATTACGAGTTAACTATGAACACTATGGCCACAATTAAATATTTGAACCATGTGATAGCCCTAATACATACAGTCCTTTACAGAAGTCTTATCGCAAAAAGACCCATTAACTTAAATACCATCATCACATCTCTATAATATTTCTCGGCTTGAGAGTGAGGTCCTTGAACATCATCACTTGCATCTGGTAATATTGGTCCTTCCTCCTCACCGATAGCCTCACGTTTCTTTTTTGTAGAGAAAGATAAATCCCTTAGGCCAGTGGTTCTCAAATGGAGGTATTTGAAGGTATGCCAAGGGGTACGTGAGTTTTTAAAAAAATATTCTAAAAAAATAGCAACAATTCAAAAATCCTTTATAAATATATTTATTGAATAATGCTTCAACAAAATATGAATGTAAGTTCATAAACTTTGAAAAAAAATAAAACAATGCAAAATTCAGTGTGGACTGCTAGATTTTTTGTGGACATGTTCCATAAATATTGATGTTAAAGATTTATTTTTTTGTGAAGAAATGTTTAGAATTAAGTTCATGAATCCAGATGGATCTCTATTACAATCCCCAAAGAGGGCACTTTAAGTTGATGATTACTCCTATGTGTAGAAATCTTTATCTATGATTGAATCACTTGTTTATTTTTCAACAAGTTTTTAGTTATTTTTGTATCTTTTTTTCCAAATAGTTCAAGAAAGACCACTACAAATGAGCAATATTTTGCACTGTTATACAATTTAATAAATCAAAAACTGATGACATAGTGCTTTATTTTACTTCTTTATCTCTTTTTTTCAACCAAAAATGCTTAGCTCTGATTAGGGGGTGCATGAATTAAAAAAATGTTCTCAGGGGCTACATCACTGACCAAAGGTTGAGAACCACTGCCTTAGGCCATGTATTGATTATTGCGCTTTAAATGAGATCACTATCAAGAATAAGTATCCACTCCCTCGGCTAGATTTGGCGTTCAGTGCTATTTATCAAGCTCACCAAGACTTTTGCAATGTGTACCATTTAGTTCGCATTCGGGAGGGAGATGAATCGAAGACGGCACTCAACACTCCAATGGGTCATTTCAAGTACTTGGTGATGCTGTTTGGACTAACCAATTCTCCCGCCGTGTTCCAATCTCTAATTATTGATGTACTCCGTGACATGATGGGTCGTTTTGTTTTGGTTTATTTAGACAACATTCTCATTTTTTTCCGTACGTTGAAGGAATGCACACAGCAAGTACGTCTTGTCCTCCAAAGGTTGCCCGAGAATAAGCTTTTTGTCAAGGATGAGAAATGCGAATTCCATGCATCATCCATCTTTTCTGCGCTACATTGCGGAGCAGGGTCAGCTCAAACTAGCCAAGATCCAGGCCGTGGTTGACTGGCCTGTTCCTACATCAAGAAAGTTCCTATAGCGATTCTTAAATTTTGCAAATTTTTATCATCGGTTTATCCATGATTACAGCCAAGTCACACAGCCGCTCACAAGGCTTACATTAACTAAAATTTCATTAAGTGGACCCCAGAAGCTAACCAGATGTATCTTATCCTGAAGGGTCTTTTTACTACAGCTCCTATCATTGCACATCTTGATCCTGCCTCTTGTCGAGGTTGACACATATGATTCTGGCATTGGGGCCGTCTTCTCCCAGCGCAATTCCACCAGTGGTAAACTGCAAGACTGCTCTTTCTTCTCTCGTCGCCTGACGCTGAAAATAATTATGACATAGGCAATTTTGAACTACTTACTGGCTGTCGTGTTAGCTCTACAGCAGTGGAGGCGCCATCTGGAGGGCTCAGAATACCTATTTACCATATTCACAAACCATAAAAACTTGTCTTACATTCGCTCCGCCCGTAGACCAGTTTTTGAAACCACACATTTTCAAAGATTTTCAATTCAAGGTTTTCATAAACTGTAAAATATTCTGGTGTAATTTCCACATATGTTTTAATTTGTTAAATTCTACAGAAGAATATTTATTGTATTTATTTATTTTTTTGGTCGTTTTTTTCTATGCTCTGTGTGTGCCTATTATGACCTCACTGCAGATTTTGTAAAGTCGTGTTAGCTCTAAACTAAACATAGTTTATGCTAATCCACCTTTTTGTTCTCGTTTTCCCAAATAAGAACCGATAAGAGAACCGATAAAGAACTGACTCGTTAAGCAGAATTGAAAGTGGAATCGGAACCGAAAATATTATCAGTTTCTATCCCAGACTATGGTCGTCAGTAATTATTCATTTTTTAGATTAATCGGAGTAAAACAATCATGGAATAACTGTATTCTGGGGGAAAAAATGGAAACATTAAAAACAATCAAACCACTACATTTTAGACACAACTGACTGTAAAAATCTTTTGCTACATTGTGTGATGTTTTACCTTCTTGAAGAAGTTTAAAAATCTTCTCCTTTGTTTTATTTGACATTTTTCGTGTTGAGCAATGATTCATGTCAATCCACCTGGTGAAACAGCTCTCCAAGGTATGAGCACTCCTATTTAAATGCAAACTAAGGTCTTGTTCACATTGCAGGTCAATTCCGATTTTTTATTTTTTGCATCCATTCAGAACGTTATCAAAAAGCAATACGCATCATAAATATACGCTAAAATAAACAAGTTACAAAATATATAGTTGAAAACTATGTAATATGTTTTAGGAACTCATGTGAAAGTTCCACCATTACTCCTGCCTCTGACTGCTTGCCCACAGATACGCTCTTCAGGCAGACATCAAAGCAAATTATCCCATAAAACGGCCAGAGACAGAATACTTGTTCTTGTCCCTCTTAATCGTCTGTGTGCAGTGATTTGATTCGGACAATATTGAGTTTGATTGCACAAAATCCTTAAAATTGCCACAAATGCATCAATACCGAGATCATTTGAAGTGCGTGTGACGTCATGGGGTCATGTCTGCATGCAGGTCAGAGTGTGTTCACATTAGAAATCCCTTTTTTTTTTTTTTTTTGTATCGCGAACAGCTATTAAAAGATCAGATTTGGCAAAAAATCTTAGCTGTTCATCCGACCCTGCAGTGTGAACATGGCCCCCAGAATTGAGTAATCCCATAGTTTCATCACTTTGCTTGAATCTAAAATTCAAACTCTTACTAACCAGTTAATTTTTTGGATGCCATTTGTCATTAATGAAATTACTTGTATTTACTAGACTCCCCAGAATTGAGTGATCAAATACTTTTTTTTTACTCTCCTTGATCTAAAAATGTAGCTGCTACTATATATATATATATATATATATATATATATATACACACAAACCCGGTTCCATATGAGTTGGGAAATTGTGTTAGATGTAAATATAAACCGAATACAATGATTTGCAAATCTTTTTCAACCCATGTTCAATTGAATGCACTACAAAGACAAGATATTTGATGTTCAAACTCAGAAACTTTATTTTTTTTTTCCAAATAATAATTAACATAGAATTTCATGGATGCAACACGTGCCAAAGTAATTGGGGAAGGGCATGTTCACCACTATGTTACATCACCTTTTCTTTTAACAACACTCAATAAACATTTGGGAACTGAGGAAACTAATTGGTGAAGCTTTGAAAGTGGAATTCTTTCCCATTCTTGTTTTATGTAGAGCTTCAGTCGTTCAACAGTCCGGGGACTCCGCTGTCATATTTTACGCTTCATAATGCGCCACATATTTTCGATGCACCCCCATACCATCACAGATGCTGGCTTTTGAACTTTGCATCGATAACAGTCTGGATGGTTCGCTTCCCCTTTGGTCGGGATGACATGATGTTGAATATTTCCAAAAACAATTTGAAATGTGGACTTGTCAGACCACAGAACACTTTTCCACTTTGCATCAGTCCATCTTAGATGATCTCGGGCCCAAAGAAGCTGGCGGCGTTTCTGGATGTTGTTGATAAATGGCTTCCGCTTTGCATAGCAGAGCTTTAACTTGCACTTACAAATGTAGCGTCAAACTGTATTTAGTGAAAGTGGTTTTTGGAATTGTTCCTGAGCCCCTGTGGTGATATCCATTGGAGATTGATGTCGGTTTTTTTATACAGTGCCGTCAGAGGGATCGAAGGTCACGGTCATTCAATGTTGGTTTCTGGCCATGCCGCTTACGTGGAGTGATTTCTCCAGATTTTCTGAATCTTTTTTGATATTATGGACCGTAGATGTTGAAATCCCTATACAGGTGCTGGTCATATTATTAGAATATCATGAAAAAGTTGATTTATTTCATTAATTCCATTTAGAAAGTCAAACTTGTAGAATGCATACATTCATTCCAAACAGGCTGATACATTTCAAGTTTTTTTTTTTGCCAAAAAGGAGATTATTATAGCTGACAACCAATGAAAACCCTAAATTCAACATCTCAGAAAATTAGAATATGGTGAAAAGGTCAGATATTGAAGACACCTGGTGCCACACTCTAATTAGCTAACTAACTCAAAACACCTGGAAAAGCCTTTAAATGGTCTCTCGTTTTGATTCTGTATGACACACAATCATGGGGAAGACTGCTGACTTGACGACTGTCCAAAAGATGACCATTGATACTTTAAAGAAGGAGGGCAAGACACAAAAGGTCATTGCCAAAGAGGTTGGATGTTCCCAGAGCTCTGTGTCCAAGCACATTAATAGAGAGGTGAAGGGAAGACAAAGATGTGGTAGAAAAAAGTGTACAAGCAAGAGGGATAACCGCGCCCTGTTGAGGATTGTCAAACAAAACCAATTCAAAAATGTGGGGGAGATCCACAAAGAGTGGACTGCAGCTGGAGTCAGTGCTTCAAAAACCACCACGCACCGACGTATGCAAGATATGGGCTTCAGCTGTCGCATTCCTTGTGTAAAGCCACTCTTGAATAAGAGACGTCAAAAGTGTCTCGCCTGAGCTCAAGACAAAAAGGACTGGACTGCTGCTGAGTGGTCCAAAGTTATGTTTTCAGATGAAAGTATATTTTGTATCTCCTTTGGAAATCAAGGTCCCAGAGTCTGGAGGAAGACAGGAGAGGCACAGAATCCACGTTGCCTGAAGTCCAGTGTCAAATTTCCATAATCGGTAATGGTTTGGGGTGCCATGTCATCTGCTGGTGTTGGTCCACTGTGTTTCCTGAGATCTAGGGTCAATGCAGCAGTCTACCAGGAAGTTTTAGAAAACTTTATGCTGCCTGCCACGGACCAATTTTATGGAGGTGAAGATTTCATTTTCCAACATTACTTGGCACCTGCACACAGTGCCAAATCTACCAGTACCTGGTTTAAGGACCATGGTATCCCTGTTCTTGATTGGACTGCAAACTCACCTGACCTTAACCCCATAGAAAACCTATGGGGTATTGTGAAACGGAAGATGCGAGATGCCAGACCCAACAATACTGAAGAGCTGAAGGCCACTATTAAAGCAACCTGGGCTCCCTCAAAGTAAAGCCGCTGCTCCTTCACATCGAGAGGAGCCAAATGAGGTGGTTCGGGCATCTGGTCAGGAACCACCCGAACGCCTCCCTAGGGAGGTGTTTAGGGCACGTCCAACCGGTAGGAGGCCACGGGGAAGACCCAGGACACGTTGGGAAGACTATGTCTCCCGGCTGGCCTGGGAACGCCTCGGGATCCCCCGGGAAGAGCTTGACGAAGTGGCTGGGGAGAGGGAAGTCTGGGTTTCCCTGCTCAGGCTGTTGCCCCCGCGACCCGACCTCGGATAAGCGGAAGAAGATGGATGGATGGATGGACTAGTCGTAACTAATATTCAAATTTTCTGAGATACTGAATTTGGGATTTTCAGTAATTGTCAGTACTAATCATCAAAATTTAAAGAAATAAACATTTCAAATATATCACTATGTGTGTAATGAATTGATATAATATGTAAGTTTCACGTTCTGAATATAATTACTGAAAAAGATCAACTTTTTCATTATATTCTAATAATATGAACAGCACCTGTGTGTGTGTATATATATATATATATATATATATATATATATATATATATATCAATCAGTGACGTCCGGTGAGGTTCATGGCTGGTGAGGCACTGACTTCATCACAGTCAGATTTATAAACATATGAACCCTATACAGTATCTTATTCACCATTTGATTGGCAGCAGTTAACGGGTTGTGTTTAAAAGCTCATACCAGCATTCTTCCCTGCTGGGCACTCAGCAACAAGGGCTGGAATTGGGGGTTAAATCAACATAAATGATTCCCAACCGCTGCTGCTCACTGCTCCCCTCACCTCCCAGGGGGTGAACAAGGGGATGGGTCAAATGCAGAGGACAAATTTCACCACACCTAGTGTGTGTGTGACAATCATTGGTACTTTAACTTAATGTAGCAGGTACTTTAGCTAGTATAGTAGATGTTCTCAATATGTGGGCTCATCAGAAGTCTAGATTACGACTCGGAGAGAGTAGGACAGACATAATTAAATACTTTAAATGATATTGGTGTTATTTACACATTTACAGTGCAACAACTAGTGGACAGACATTAATAGGAACGGCCATTCAAAACAAAAGAAAAAAACAGAAGGGAATCTCAACACACAATGTTGGTTTAGTTCAGGTAATTCATAAAAAGTAATATCAAAAGTTATTCAAGTTTATAGTAGCCATATGTGACTGATCGCAGTCCACATGTACATTCGCAGTTCATACAGCCACACGGGTTGGGGTTTTGGATATGGCAGTTTGTAGTGAAAGTTCAGTTTATGGGCAGGTTGTGTATGAGGTAGTGCAAAAGGCCGCAGAAAAATGAAGTGCGAGGCAAGGGGTTCGGCTATAAGCCCAGGTGGGGTTGAGGAGGTGGAGATCCTTAGGCTCGGGCTCGAGGCCTATCTACAGCTCGCCATCCAAGAATTAGGGACCTGGCCTACGTAAACACAGGATCCGCAGTTCAATCAATGTGCGCACGTAAATATCAACATTAAGTCATCTGTCGTTCGAACTTCAATAAATAAGTTACACTTATTATTATCATTATTAGCGATAATACTGCTAACATTAACAATATTAAATAATCAAATGTATGTACAAAATAACAAACACGCCAGTACACAGTGTTGTCACTATGACAGGTGTAACCACGCTCTAGCGGCAGTGTTCATTCATTGTCTTTACTGTAGCATAAAAAATGCAGATGCCCTTAAAGCGCCACAGTACTCAGTCACCAGATTTAAGTACCCTAAATAAAGACAAAACATAAATATAAATTCAATCGGATCAGAAACATTGGAGGAAACGGGATTAAAACCCGATCCTAACCGCCCATAGAAAATACATGGGTACGGCTAGTAGTTACTATTAACAAACAAATTCACTTACAAACTCGGCTTAATATCTCAACATCGACACACTCTTTCGTAGCAACTCGGCCCTGATGGTCGGCACCCATAAGTTTACAATTAGTTGTAAAATGTTGGACGGTTGTTTTTACGATATGCAGGCAAACGACAACTTTAAAACATACCGGCTTCAGAGGTACCCAGGCCTAGCCGAGTGGTCGCAAGAATGATCTCTGGGATCACTAGCGCCCTCTACCACCAGGAGGCGAGCCTCACATTGTGCGTCTTCGCAGCCGTTTTATGATTGCCCAGCACAAGAAATACGTTACACACATACAGGTGTTGACAAAATACACTGTATATAATATACCTCAGCTAACTAAACTATGGAAATGTATGATATAATTCATATAGCAATATGGTCTCACTGCACAGCAGGCCAGCAGTTAGCCGAGTCATTGCGCAATCCATGGTGACGGTGAGGCTCAGCTGGCTGTGACTCACCGCAAGTCTCTTCTCAGTATTTGAACGGCAAATGTGAAAATTCAGCGATTTTGAATAAAAATTATCTAAAACTGGTGAATTTAAATGGAAAATAACTTTATAGTATAATCACTGGATACATATAATAATTTAATTATTTATTTTTCTTTTTACATTTTTTTTCTTCCATGATGGCACGTGAGGGCCCGCCTCACCTGCCTCCCCTGACTGCACGTCACTGATATATATATATATATATATATATATATATATATATATATATATATATATTCATATGTGTATATACTGTATACATATACATTATATATGTGTGTATAAATGTATTTATGTATTTATATCTGTTTAAAAACTAAATGTATTATTTTAATTTCAAATAAATAAATAATACATTAAATTGTGAAATATAATCTAAAATATTTATATTGAAGCTATTAATTTATTATTCATTTCAGGAATAATAAGTAGTTTTGAACCCGTTCATCCTTCCTTTGGTGAGCTGTCCGATTGATGAGGCAGTGGTCAAAGATTACACCTTACGTAATTCCTTGCAGCCTGACCTGGGCTGAGGTATGCTGAAACCACCGCCTTGGATTGGTCTGCCAAAAGTCGGACATTTTGATTGCTGCAGCATATATAACGCCAACATTTGTCGCGCAGCGAGCAGCGCAGATCCAGCTGCATCGTCATTCCACATCGTTCATGTTCAAAGTCACCTGTGACGGTGTACGATTGATGAGACAGGAGTCGAAGATCAAGTGCATCAATTCTTTACTTTCCACTTGGACGATAACCACAGAAACAGCTCAACAGCCCGACTTGTGAGTTCTTTGTTACCTTTGACCCGGAACCGGAAATACTACCTTGGAGAATAGCTCTCTATAGACATACAGTACATATTGTGATCACTACACCATCAGTTTTGTTAGTCCCTCCTGCTGGCTACTAGAATCAATGTACAGAATTACCTTCCATATGATGCGAACAAGTGACATACTAACACAGGTTTAACTACACAAACTAAGAAGTGATGTTAAGGTATATAATATACAGTGTATTTTTTTAAAAAAGCGTTACTAAAACGGCCTTCTTTCATCTCCGTAATATCGCTGAAATTCGCTCCATTTTGTCCACTAAAGACGCCGAGATCATTATCCATGCGTTTGTTACGTCTCGTCTCGATTACTGTCACGTATTATTTTCGGGTCTCCCCATGTCTAGCATTAAAAGATTACAGTTGGTACAAAATGCGGCTGCTAGACTTTTGATAAGAACAAGAAAGTTTGATCATATTACGCCTGTACTGGCTCACCTGCACTGGCTTCCTGTGCACTTAAGATGTGACTTTAAGGTTTTACTACTTACGTATAAAATACTACACGGTCTAGCTCCATCCTATCTTGCTGATTGTATTGTACCGTATGTCCCGGCAAGAAATCTGCGTTCAAAAGACTCCGGCTTATTAGTGATTCCTAGAGCCCAAAAAAAGTCTGCGGGCTATAGAGCGTTTTCCGTTTGGGCTCCAGTACTCTGGAATGCCCTTCCGGTAACAGTTCGAGATGCTACCTCAGTAGAAGCATTTAAGTCTCACCTTAAAACTCATCTGTATACTCTAGCATTTAAATAGACCTCCTTTTTAGACCAGTTGATCTGCCGCTTCTTTTCTTTCTCCTATGTCCCCCCCTCCCTTGTGGAGGGGGTCCGGTCCGATGACCATGGATGAAGTACTGGCTGTCCAGAGTCGAGACCCAGGATGGACCGCTCGTCGGGACCCAGGATGGACCGCTCGCCTGTATCGGTTGGGGACATCTCTACGCTGCTGATCCGCCTCCGCTTGAGATGGTTTCCTGTGGACGGAACTCTCGCTGCTGTCTTGGATCCGCTTGAACTGAACTCTCGCGGCTGTGTTGGAGCCACTATGGATTGAACTTTCACAGTATCATGTTAGACCCGCTCGACATCCATTGCTTTCGGTCCCCTAGAGGGGGGGGGGGGGGGGGGGTTGCCCACATCTGAGGTCCTCTCCAAGGTTTCTCATAGTCAGCATTGTCACTGGCGTCCCACTGGATGTGAATTCTCCCTGCCCACTGGGTGTGAGTTTTCCTTGCCCTTTTGTGGGTTCTTCCGAGGATGTTGTAGTCGTAATGATTTGTGCAGTCCTTTGAGACATTTGTGATTTGGGGCTATATAAATAAACATTGATTGATAATATGTGCATTTATTGCAAAAATATGATCAACTTTAAGCTTTTAATATGCACTGCATGTGTGTTTTCTTCATGGTGCTTCATCCTTGCACACTTGTCATTTGATAGAGCAAGTAGTCATCATATGGTGATTGGAAATACAAACATAGACACACACACACACACATGCACACACACTGAGCACTCCCATTTGGCTGCTGACAGAGCCGTTTGCTGCCCTTACACGGCCTGGCGACGGACGCTGATTGATGATTGGCCGAAGGAAAAGTCAGTGACATGTCAGCCGTCCTGCTGACCTCAACCCTGACCTGTGACCTTTATTCTCTGCGTTCGGGACGGTGGCATTTTTTTATACATAAAAACATGTCGTAGCACCAAATGCCAACACATTTTTTAGATGAAACAGCTAAAGAGCTTGCAACATGAGGCAATTAACATCTTGTGCAACTATATATTTAATTTGAGTGGTCTTGGTTTGGGTGCCTAGTTTGTTTTAAGTGCGTTTACCGAGGAAAAAAGCTTGAGGTTTTGTTGTTTGGTAAATTATTAAATAATTCATTCTAACTACACAGAGGTCAGCGGAATAAGCCATTTTGTTCTTGAACAGATCTGGACAAAGGCACAGATAGAGGGATTTATTTGCACATTTGGCAGTGACAGTCTACTTGCCAAGTTGACCGGGGTTCCACTCCATCCAGTAGAGTTACACCCACTTTCTAATGCAGGGGTAGGGAACCTATGGCTCTAGAGCCAGATGCGACTCTTTTGATGACTGCACCTGGCTCTCAGATAAATCTTAGCTGACATTGCTTAACACAATAAGTAATTAATAATTCCGCTGGTAATCACAGTGTTAAAAATAACGTTCAAATTATAAAACATTCTCATGCATTTTAATCCATCCATCCATTTTCTATCGCACCTGTTCAAAATGTTGCATTAATGGTAAGAAGTATTATATTTATTATTGGTTAACTTTTGCATAACAATCTTATTAAAAAGAATAAGACACTTATTATACTCTAAAAATGTTAGTCTTACTTAAAAATGCACGCATTTAGTTGTATTCAGTGCAAAAAAATATTTTATGGCTCTCACGGAAATACATTTTGAAATATTTGGCTTTCATGGCTCTTTCAGCCAAAAAGGTTCCCGACCCCTGTTCTAATGCATTATGTCCACCTAGTGCACTGGAGTGAAAGTGTATTGCCAATCAGTAATGAGTCAGGGACATACCTTAACCCTCCCCTATTCCCAGAGAACGTTCATATTTTGTCCTTTTTTCCCAATCATGAAAAAAAAAACAAGAACAGCACAGCTTTTGTAGTCCACACAACCTCTTCAGGTAAACATCGGCGTAACACACATCTTGAAGCATGTAAAAAACAGTCCTGGGCAGGCAGCAATGGGGGCACTGGGGCAGGGCTTATGACTGGCAGCCCCGCACATGTCTAGTGATACAATTTACTTGATTGACAGCGTGAGCGAGAAGGATGGACATGGATACAACGCTGGAATAGCACATAAAACTCCAACATTTGAGTAACTAACTCAAAATAATTTTCTTTATTTGAAGAAGAGCAGTGTTGGACGCACTCATGCTTTTTGTAGGACTCGGTACACAGATATGACGTGAGCCAGCATAAACAAATTAAGCATAATACACTTTTTTGTTTTCATTTACACTATGTACTGTAATGTAGGAATGTTGACCTCTATCTTATTTTTTTTGATGAAAATCCTGTATTTTTCCCCATCTAGCCTGGAAAGTTTCCATATTCCATCCATCCATCCATCTTCTTCCGCTTCTCCGAGGTCGGGTCGCGGGGTCAGCAGCCTAAGCAGGGAAGCCCAGACTTCCCTCTCCCCAGCCACTTCGTCCAGCTCTTCCAGGGGGATGCCGAGGCTTTCCCAGGCCAGCCGGGAGACATAGTCTTCCCAACGTGTCTTGGGTCTTCCCCGGGGCCTCGTACCGGTTGGACGTGCCCTAAACACCTGCCTGGGTAGGCGTTTGGGTGGCATACTGACCAGATGCCCAAACCATCTGGCCCCTCTCGATGTGGAGGAGCAGCGGTTTTACTTTGAGTTCCTCCCTAATGACAAAGCTTCTCACCCTATCTCTAAGGGAGAGCCCCGCCACACGGCGGTGGAAACTCATTTCGGCCGCTTGTACCCGTGATCTTATCATTTTGGTCTTGACCCAAAGCTTATGACCATAGGTGAGGATGGGAACGTAGATTGACCTTTTTTTATTTCCACATTTTCAAATACAAATGTTGACAGGTCTGGTTAGAGGGCCTTGGTGGAGGTCTTGGTTCTACTGTTGTCATTGTCGTTACTTTTGTTGGACATAAGTGAGGTGGCGGGGGGTTGTGTAACGAGTTGGCAAGATGTGACCTCCCTAGGTGGCTCACTTTGTGTGTGTGTGTGTTCTATTATCACCAGCTTCTGTCGTAGCCATTCCTGGCGTCACCTCTACAACGCCATTACGCATTACCAAAATTGCGCCGCCATTGTGCTTGTGTCATCTTGTGTCAAAACGAGCTTTATGAGCGTCACAAAAAAAATGCACAAGTAATACCGCAAATGTGAAAATAAAAGGGATTTTGTGTATGCAATGCAGTTACAAAAGAGAATCACGTGTGAAGGATGGCGAAAGACAAGACGTTAGAAGAACAAAGGAGAAAAGGCGGAGAGGCAGAAACGATGACGTTAGGAACTTTACGATCGAAAAGCTCTAATGGGAATTTCAGCTGCAGGACGTAAGGAACAAAGCAGATGTGTGTGTCCTTTGAGGATCTGTAATTGTGATCCATAGCTTGCTTTTTAAGTTCTCTGACACTTCAGCTGCAGTGGACTCTAGATGACGTCACACAAGACTTGACACTTTACGTGCACTTTTAGCACTTCCCCTGCCTTTTATTGACCTTTTCCTTACCGTTTTATTTCCTTCATGCTTTTTTCCCTTTTTATATCCTTTCTTTGTCCGTCTCCTTTACTGTCCTTTTTTCAATGAGTATGACTGAAAAATATGGTACCATAGGGTCAAAGAAATGCAAGCACTTCGATGAAGAAGGTGAGAAACACTATGATGTTCAAGAAATAACTTGTAACAAATTACATTCTCAGCCATTGCCATCTTTGCAAACAAGAGTCTTCAATAAAGGAGATTTTGAATGTTCACTTATTCAGTTTAATTGTTATCTATTTGTATTTCATACTGTTTTCTGCATCCATCCATCTTCTACTGCTTATTCCCTTTCCGGGTCGCTCGGAGCGCTGGCGCCTATCTCAGCTACAATCGGGCGGAAGGCGGTCTATACCCTGGACAAGTCGCCACCTTATCGCAGGGCCAACACATATAGACAGACAACATTCACACACAATTTAGTGTTGCCAATCAGCCTATCCCCAGGTGCATGTCTTTGGAGGTGGGAGGAAGCTGGAGTACCCGGAGGGAACCCACGCATTTACGGGGAGAACGTGCAAACTCCACACAGAAATATCCCGAGCCTGGGATTGAACCCAGGACTGCAGGACCTTTGTAATGTGAGGCAGACGCACTAACCCCTCTGCCACCGTGAAGCCGTAGTTTCTGCATGTAAAGCTGTAATAATTCCCTTTAAAAAAGTGTTTTGTGTTTATATATTTGGGTGTCTTATTTCTAATGGGTAAAATGTATTTGTTTTTTTGTCTGACCTTTTGGAACAGATGATCAAAAACTGAGGTACCAATCAATCTTCAATCAAAGTTTAGCCCTTAATCACAAGTATCTCAAAGGGCTGCACAAGCCACAACGACAACCTCGGCTCAGATCCCACATCAGGGCAAGAAAAAACTCAACAAAATGGGATACAATGAGAAACCTTGGAGGTTGTGGAGTGTAGTCAAATGTGTCACACACATGCTATCATGCTCTCCGAGACCAGAGGTATCCTGATTACATTTAGAAAGATTTGGCCCATTTGGGGAAAAGGCCTGTAAAAGTCCAAAGCGTTCGCGGCCAACAGGGATTATGTCTGTTAATGAGTTTCAACAGACTCGACTTCCTTTGAGGGACGCCCGTTAAAATGTTTCACATTGTTCCACCGCGTTTGCGTTAAAAAATAACCCGACCTTCAGACCGCAAGCTGACATCAAGTTTTTAGCAAGGGTGGAAGCCATCGAGCCGGATGGAACACGATCTGACCGCCACATTTTAAGTCTCGAAAAAAGTACAAATGTTGTTCAGATTGTCTGCAGCTTTCTTTCTTTTTTTTTGGATCACGTCGCCGCCCAACTGAGGCAACGATTAAAACATTATGGGATGGAAGAGAGTGGGATATTGACATAATGAAGAGCGTTTCATGTGGCGCAGCACACATAATCACTTGGAGTCCCTTTTTTTAATCTTATTTTGATTTCCTGAAATAATCTGCAAAGGCTTCCCACTTAAAATGTATTTGCCTTTGTTCTCCCTGCTCTTACTGACTGGAATCTGCTCAGTACTTGTTTTATTCTGCTTGCAGGAAATTCGTTATAAAATGTATTCAATTCGGTCCTCATTTAAACCCTTGTTATCACGGTGTTGATATAAGGTATTTAGACTTAGATGGGCAGAATGTACAGTCACTAAGCAGATATGGAATTACATGGCTGTTTTTAAGACACAAAAAACACACTTAGCTACTGTTGTTCCCGTTGGAAATGTACCTCCGTTTTTGTTGGTAATCTGTTCCAAAAGATATGACTAAATCATACAAAAACCAAAGCCATGTTCCCATTAAGAAACATTTCAACCCCATTCGTCCATTTTACATACCCAAAATATGAACCAAAAACATACTTAATATTCATACTTTAAACATTTGAAGAATGTGTTGATGAGCGGAGAGGGATAAGGAGAGGTGAAGAGGTTTCTTTGTATTTTTGCTTTAGGCTCTTTCTTGAAATTGTTAGTGTTTCTCACCTTTTTTTATCAAATTGCTGGCACTTGCAACTTTCTTTGACCCCATGGTGCCTTATTGGCATTCATACTAAATTTTTAAAAAGGCACAGAGATTGAGTCACCAATGTGTAAGATTTTTTTTTGCTCAATTCCTTGGGTCCAAAAGGACTAGTTTGGTTGTTACGCATAATGTTGGGCCGTACACTAACCAAGACGATATACAAAAAATGCTGCAAAACTATATTTAAGAACCAAATTATATGAAAAGTGGTTTATGCATTACCTAAAGTTCTGAATTGCAAAGTTGTAGCCAGCATAGTACTTTTATTAACTGAATTAAAAGACATTGGTATAAGTAACTTTTAAAAATTCCTACCAGCAACGTGGGTCCCCCTTCCAATGGACTCATAGGATGGGGCATAGAGATCAGGTGCAGTGTGAGCTGAGCGGAAACCGAAGGCAGAGCACTAGGCATGTCCAATCCTCAGCTACATAAGCTAGCTCTTGGGATGTGGAACGTCACCTTGCTGGGAGAGAAGGAGCCTGAGCTTGTGCGCGAGGTGGAGAAGTTCCGGCTCGATATAGTCGGACTCACTTTGACGTGCAGCAAGTGCACTGGAACCGGTTCTCTCAAGAGGGGCTGAACTTTGAACATGTCACGGGTCGACTTGTCCCGGGTGTACTCCGCCTTCCACCCGAATGCAGCTGAGATAGGCTTCAGCACCCCCCGTGACTCCAAAAGGGACAAGCGGTAGAAAATGGATGGACGGACGAGGGAGGCGCTGGCTATTGAGTCCGAGTTCCGCACCTCTATTGTCGAGGCGGCCGATCGGAGCTGTGGCCGCAAGGTGGTTGGTGCCTGTCGTAAGGGTAATCAAGCTGAAGAAAGAGTCCAATCAGGTCCTTTTTGAGGCAAAACCTAAGACATGGTAGGAGTTGGGAAGCCATGGAAAACGACTTACGAACAGCTTTGAAACGATTCTGGACCACCATCCGCTGCCTCAGGAGGGGGAGCAACACTGTGCATGGTGAAGATGATGTGCTGCTAACCTCAACTGCAGATGTTGTGGATATGTGGAGGGAATACTTCGAAGATCTCCTCAATCCCACCTACACGTCTTCCTATGAGGAAGCAGTGCCTGGGGAATCTGCGGTGGGCTTTCCTATTTCTGGGACTGGGTCCCCAAGGTAATTAAAAAGCTCCTCGGTAGCAAGGCCCCAGGGGTGGATGAGATCTGCCCCGAGTTCCTTAAGGCTGTAGATGTTGTGGGGCTGTCTTTGTTGACAAGACTCTGCAACATTGCGTGGACGTTGGGGGCGGTACTTCTGCATTGGCAGACCGGGGTGGTGGGTCCTCTCTTTAAGAAGAGACTATTGTGGGATCACACTCCTCAGCCTTGCCCGTAAGGTATATTTAGGTACACTGGAGATAAGGCCACGCCAAATACTCGAACCTTGGATTCAGGAGGAGCAGTGTGGTTTTTGTCCTGGTCGGGGAAGTGTGGTCCAGCTCTATACTCTCGGCAGGGTCTTTTAGAGTGCATGGGAGTTTGCCCAACCAGTGCTTTGTGGACTTGGAAAAGGAATTCAACTGTGTCCCTCGAGAAATCCTGTGGGGAGTGCTCAGAGAGTATGGGGTATCGGTCTGATTGTGGCAGTTTCGCTCCCTGTACGATGTCAGAGTTTTGTCCACATTGCCGGCAGTAAGTCAAACCCATTTTTAGTGAGGGTTGGACTCCGCCAAGGATGCCTTTTGTCATTGATTCTGTTCATAACTTTTATGGACACAATTTCTAGGCGCAGTCAGGGCGTTGAGGGGATCCGGTTTGGTGGCTGCAGATGATATGGTCCTGTTGGCTTCATCTGGTCAGGATCTTCAGCTCTCACTGGATTGGTCCGCAGCCCAGTGTGAAGCGTCCGGGATGAGAATCAACACCTCCAAGTCAGAATCGAAAGTTCTTGTCCTGATAAGGGTGGAGTGCCATCTCAGGGTTGCAGAAAAGATCTTGCCCAAAGTGGAAGAGTTCAAGTACCTCTGGGTCTTGTTGACAAGTGAGGGAAGAGTGGATCCTGAGATTGACAGGCGGATGGATCGGAGCGAAATTTTCAGTTATACGGTCACCAACTTGATCCGTTGTGATAAAGAAGGAGCTGAGCCGGAAGGCAAAGCTCTCAATTTTACAGTCAATCTATGCTCTCATCCTAACCTATGGTCGTGAGCTTTGGGTTATGACCGAAAGGACAAGATCACAGCACGAGCAACCAAAATGAGTTTCCTCCATCGGCTCAAACCTTAGAGATAGGGTGAGAAGCTTTGTCATCCAGGAGGAGCTCAATGTAAAGCCGCTGCCCCTCCACATCGAGAGGAGCCATAAGAGGTGGTTCGGGCATCTGGTCAGGATGCCACCCAGACGCCTCGCTGGGGAGGTGTTTAGGGCACGTGCGACCATGGGGAAGATCCAAGACACGTTGGGAATACTATTAACCCCCAGGAAGAGCTGCATAAAGTGGTTGTTAAGGGGGAAGTCTGGGTTTTTCTCCTTAAGCTGTTGCCCCCGCAACCCGACCTCTGAAAAGTGGAAAAGAAAATGGATTGATGGATGGATGGAATAAATCATACCCTCCATCCATTTTCTACCGCTTATTCCCTTTTGGGGTCGCGGGGGGCGCTGGCGCCTATCTCAGCTACAATCAACCTCTCATCTGAAAAGTAGATGGCTGAATATGTAATCCTACAAGTTGGTACACTTTGACAGCCATTTAGGACCCAGAACTGGCAAGAAGGACACAAAGAGACACATGGTCCCCCTGGCCTCCCACCCAGTTTCTTCGCAAAGATTATGAGTAATTTTTAATTTAAACAAGAATATATGAACATTCTATTCTAGCCTAATAACATCATACATTGTACAGTAAGTCATGTTTAATTTTGTTTGTTGGCTCTCATGAAGTCTGCAGTGAGCAATAATCAGTGATAAAGAAAAAAAGCAAACATTGTGATGGATTTTTTAAAATTATTGCGCCACATATACTTAAATTGAGCAAAATGCGTAAATATTAAATGTTACTAAAATGTGCCCTTGGCCACATTACATATATACTTACATCATGTATATAAAACCTTAATGGAAGTCTTTGAAAGGTTTTTTTAAGGGTTTTATAGGCAGAACTGATCGGCCCCCATTAGCTCCATTGAAAGAAGACTTTTGATTGCATTTATTTAATATTTAGAATGCAAAAGGAAAAAAATAACATCCGTCGCCATGTGTCTTATAATGTTTGTGAACGATAGGCAAAATTCCCCAAAAAACTGCAACTCTCCTTTAAGTGAAATAAGTGCTTATGTAGACTCTAGAGCAGGGGTGTCAAACTCAAATACAGAGTGGGCCAAAATTTTAAACGGAACAAAGCCGCGGGCCAAGGTTGAAAAAATTAACCTTTTATTAGGGACCCAAACAAGTTTTGAATTAAATATTGAACAAACAAGGCTTATATAACTTTAGTGACATGCAAAATCCAGTTTCAAATAATAATAATAATAATAATTAAAAAAATATCAATGGCATATCAAATACAATTTAAATAAAACTGTTATGCCTTTTTTTCTATTTGCAATCTTCTGAGGTAAACATAAAACAAATTCCACAGGCTAATAATAAATTTGAAAATAAAATAACTTCAAGCCTTGAAGTATTAAGAGAAAATGCACGAATAAAACGTTAATTATTGGTCAGTTTGCTGGAAGTTTCTCGGAAGAGTTAGTGCTGCAAGGGGATCTGGGTATTTGTTCTGTTGTGTTACGGTGCGGATGTTAACCAGAATTGTGTTTGTCATTCTTGTTTGGTGGGGGTTCACAGTGTGGCGCATATTTGTAACAGTGCTAAAGTTGTTTATACGGCCACCCTCAGTGTGACCTGTATGGCTGTTGACCAAGTATGCCTTGCATTCACTTGTGCGTGTGTGTGTGTGTGTGTGTCTGTGTGTGTAAAAGCCACAAATATTATGTGACATACTGTTAGCATGGAAGAAAAGGGGACGTGATGACAGGTTGTAGAGAACGCTAAAGGCAGTGCCTTAAATGCACGCCCCCAATATAGTTGTCCAGGTGGAAATCGGTAGAAATTCGGGAGAATGGTTCCCCCGGGAGATTTTCGGGAGGGGCACTGAACTTCGGGAGTCTACCGGGAAAATTAGGAAGGTTGGCAAGTATGTGTATTAGCGGTGAATGCGGTGTTGAATGCGGTGTTACAGCGGCACCGACGCTAAATAAAAATCTAATGCTAAATTGATATTGCCTCAAGGGCCAAATTAAATTACATGGCGGGCCAGATTTGGCCCGCGGGCCAGAGTTTGACACCCATGCTCTAGAGGTTTTTACTGTACTATGTTGTAATTAACACAGACTCACAGAATCACTCACATACTGTATGTACGCCTAGTGTTGCTGAGAATAACCAGATTTAGTCTTCTATCGGGGGGGATGTCATCCCTTCAGACATGACTGCCATGCAGCCAACTCCCCTCCTCTGCATCCAGTCTCAATCCATCTGTCTCGCTCATTCTCTATCTGTAAAAATATTACAAGACGTCTTGAGGTTTGTTAAAACGTGTGCTGGATTGTATGGAAAATCTCTCAGCATAATGTGTGGGGCACGGGGTCATCGGGTGAAGGGGGGCTGTCGTGACTGATGCCTGACACTCACACAGCGGCATTTGGAACACCTGCACAATATTTGAGCATGAGCTGGAAGATCTATGTTACCTTTTTCCAACATGGAGACATGTTGTCTTCTTCCGCGCTATCATTCCCCCGTGTATCTTAGCTAGTTTTGTTTATGTAATCTTTAGTCCACTGGCTCTGTTGTATGTGCGTGAGATAAGAGCGAAGACAGTCTTAATGGACGCGTGGACGACGAGATCAGGGGAGTAATCATTATCGCATTAATGAAGAAGACGGCGTTATCAAATTTATGAGCGCCGGAGTCGGCGAGCCTCATCATTCTGCTGCTATGAGACAAGTAGTGAAAGAAGTCAAGATGGATAAAGATTAGATGAAGAACCTCCACCATAAAGACGTTATTGACGGTTCCATCTTTTCTCACACACTCAACCTCCTAGAATGGAGGGAGTGTTTTCTTAAGACACCGATACTGTGCACTTCAAACGATGGACATATACACTTCCTCTGTGGTTTTCTATCTTGGTGGCGCTCTTAGATCCACTTCCTGCGCTTTGTAAGGGTCAGGAAATGCCTTTAAAATATCCACACTTAGCATATTCTTGCATGACAGAGAAACCCTTTGCCAGACAACGTAGAACATTACTTGCTTTAGTGTTATCTGGAAGAAGTCCAGCCCGCAACTAATTCCACCTCGCAAGACGTGTTCGTGTTGTGGACATGTTCATATATAATACAGACATGTGAAAGAATTAGAAATACTTTGAAATACATACTAACATACAGTTAATATATATATATGTGTGTGTTTTTCAACCAATCTTCCTCAGATTTGTGATGTGTGTGGTGAGTGGATGTTTTGTAGAGCATATTTGAATGTGAATTTTATATATATATATATATATATATATATATATATATATATATTTTTTTTTTTTTTTTTTTTTAATTTTTTTTTTTTTTATTTTTTTTTTTTTTAACCGTGTGAGATATCTCCAATCAATGTGAGGGTCAAACTTTGGGGTTTAGTGACAATGGCAACAGCAGTAGAGATGCATGTTTTAACAAATGTTTACCCTTTGATATGTTTTTTTCAGAAGTGAAAGGATTAGCTTACACAAACACTTACAGTACATGCAATTTTCAACCAATGTTCCAACTTGGGTTCTCCGACAAAGCAAGGTTTAGATTACTAGGTTTATTGTGCCCCTGTTTAACCAAGCTTTAACAGCTCACAAGATCTGTAATATAACAATAACCACATTTTTTAATAAAATATCTTCAACAATGTGGCCAAGGTAGCTTAAAGGGGTCATATTAGGATTTTTTTCTACATTTAAAACATAAAACATTGTGTTATAGTCTTATTAACATGCCTCCACTTCGACTGTATCTTGTCGACGTCAGCCATGAGGCAGTTTTTAGCACTTCCATATCAAGTCTATTGACAGATACAAGTTACAACTATACCCTACTTTGTATTAGAAACAACAGTGGAGGATGCAAGTGCATGTACGAGCCAGTTTGACCCACAATAAGAGGATAGAGACTACAATAGTGGACTCGCGCAAAAGTCTTCGGGTAAAAGGTTACTATCTATGGTGTCACGACGTGTCCCACAGGTTTGACAATATTGTTTTACTGATCCTTTAATGATCGTTTCTGTCCAGCGCTCTCATTTTCCACTTCCTATCTGTCTCCTTAAGCCCTTTTTTCCTCACCAGTACCTGATTGGCAACTCGAGCTCACATGTTTGTGGTTGCCAATCAGGCATTTTTTATATACCAGCCTTCCCTGCAGTCAGTGTTGGAAGATTTTCGATGTTACTGACTATTGTCTAATGTTGCTAGCTGACGGCCGTTGCTACCTGTTGCAAACTCTGTATGTTTGGTTTCATGTTTGCTTATGTTTGGGTTAATGTTTGCCAGCCTATGCTTTTAAACACTTCCCTTCTGCTTCCATGATCCATGGTCCGGATCATGTTTTTGTTATGTTCTGTTAGTTTTGGACACCCTTAGTTCCTGTTTTTTGTGCACCCCTGTTAGTTACCATGGTTACTTATTATTTCCACCTGTCTCTGATTAGTGTTCGCCCGCTCAACTGCTTCCTGAGCACTAATCAGAGGCAATATTTAAGCTTGCCTTTACCCGTCAGTCGGCCTGACGTCATTGTTTGCTTCATGCAACCTGCTAAGTAAGTTTTGTTTGTTTCATGACACAGTTAGTGAGTACTCCTTGTCCATAGTCCATGCTAAATAGTAGCATTAGCTTCGAGTGCAACTTGTTTTCCGTTTTTTGTACTACTTTGATATTTTGAGGAATAATTCATGTTCCTACCTGCACGCTTTGTCTGGAATGGTCCGTCTGCATCCCGGGAGAACGAACTCCGCAGTAAGCTGCGAAAAAACCCTGTCATGACATCTGCACTAATTGTTGCATAATTAAAAAAACTCTTACCGGCACATCGTCTGCTGTCCCCTGCATCTTGGGGTCACAACTACAAACCCCGTTTCCATATGACTTGGGAAATTCTGTTAGATGTAACTATAAACGGAATACAATGATTTGCAAATCCTTTTTAACCCATATTCAATTGAATGCACTACAAGGAAAAACTCATAACCTTTTTTTTTTTTTTTTTTTGCAAATGACAATTAACTTAGAATTTCATGGCTGCAACATGTGCTAAAATAGTTGGGAAAGGGCATGTTCACCAGTGTGTTACATCATAGCTCGGTTGGTAGAGTGGCCGTGCCAGCAACTTCAGGGTTGCTGGTTCGATTCCCGCTTCCGTCATCCTAGTCACTGCCGTTGTGTCCTTGGGCAAGGCACTTTACCCACCTGCTCCCAGTGCCACCCACACTGGTTTAAATGTAACTTAGATATTGGGTTTCACTATGTAAAGCGCTTTGAGTCACTAGAGAAAAGCGCTATATAAATATAATTCACTTCACTTCACTTTTCTTTTAACAACACTCAATAAACGTTTGAGAATGGATGAAACTAATTGTTGAAGCTTTGAAAGTGGAATTTTTTCACATTCTTGTTTTATGTAGAGCTTCAGTCGTTCAACAGTCGCTGTCGTATTTTACGCTTCATAATGCGCCACACATTTTCAATGGGAGACAGGTCTGGACTGCAGGCGGGCCAGGAAAGAACCTGCACTCTGTTACTACGAAGCCACGCTGTTGTAACACGTGGCTTGGCATTGTCTTGCTGAAATGAGCAGGGGCGTCCATGATAACGTTGCTTGGGTGACAACATATGTTGCTCCAAAGCCTGTATGGACCTTTCAATTCAGCATTGATGGTGCCTTCACAGATGTGTAAGTTACACATGCCTTGGGCACTAATGCATCCTCATACCATCACAGATGTTGGCTTTTGAACTTTGCGCCTATAACAATCCGGATGGTTATTTTCACTTCTCTGTAAACGCTTTGAGTGTTTAGAAACGCGATATAAATCTAAGTTGTTGTTTTTTTTTTAAATTTTCCTCTTTGTTCCGGAGGACACCACATCCACAGTTTCCAAATATAATTTGAAATGTGGACCCGTCAGACCACAGAACACTTTTCCACTTTGCATCAATCCATCTTAGATGAGCTCGGGCCCAGCGAAGCCGGCGGCGTTTTTGGGTGTTGTTGATAAATTGGCTTTGCTTTGCATAGTAGAGTTTTAACTTGCACTTACAGATGTAGCGACCAACTGTAGTTACTGACAGTGGTTTTATGAAGTGTTCCTGAGCCCATGTGGTGATATCTTTTACACACTGATGTCGGTTTTTGATGCAGTACCGCCTAAGGGGTCAAAGGTCCGTAATATCATCGCTTACGTACAGTGATATCTCCAGATTCTTTGAACCTTATGATGATTTTACGGACTGCAGATGGTAAAATCCCTAAATTCCTTGCAATAGCTTGTTGAGAAATGTTGTTCTAAAACTGATCGACAATTTGCTTAAAAAGTGGTGACCCTCGCCCCATCCTTGTTTGTAAATTACTTAGCATTTTATGTAGGCTCTTTTTATACCCAATCATGGGACCCAACTGTTCCCAATTAGCCTGCACACCTGTGGGATGTTCCAAATAAGTGTTTTATGAGCATTCCTCAACTTTATCAGTATCTATTGCCACTTTTCCCAACTTCTTTGTCACATGTTGCTGGCATCAAATTCTGAAGTTAATGATTATTTGCAAAAAAAAAAAGTTTATCAGTTTAAACATTAAATATGTTGTCTTTGTGGCAAATTCTACTGAATATGGGTTGAAAATGCTTTGCAAATAATTGTATTCCATTTATATTTACATCTAACACAATTTCCCAACTCATATGGAAACGGGGTTTGTAGTTGTGACATATGGATGTATCCGCTGATGACACAATTGGGAAAAACGTCAGTATTGGGGCAAATTCCAAATGGATTGATTGGAGGCAGTATGAAGGAAGGCAAGTTTATTGTATAAATATCTCCGCCATGCCTAAATTGTTTGATTTCAAATTTCCGGGACTTAATGTATGCAGATCATATATACACAAAAATGGTACCAATACAAGTTGATTTTACATAATAGGTCCACTTAATGTTAACGATGAGATCGCTAGAAAACCCTGACTTGAAATGATCCCATAGTTGTGCAACAACAGGAGTCAGAGGTCATTTAAGTGAGATTTGTTGTCAACAGAGCAATCAGTAATGGTTTGACACAAACAAGAACTTTGGTTGGTTGTACCTACTTAAAAAGTAGCAATGTGATGAGCGTTCAAGTGCGATCTCAGAGGAAGCGTCAGTGACAATCAAGCACCACTCCTGCATCAGCGATAGGACTAATGACACCGTGGAGCACTATCACACCAGACGCTGATGTTTGTGACGAAGACACTCGACAGAGACCCTCGCTTGTCTTTTCTCACCCTCTCCAGCGCTTAGAGGCCTGATAAGAGCGTGCAGCTTATAGCGACGAGATATGATGAGCACTCTGTCAGCTTTGACGCTGTCTGCCTAATCAATGCCAACAGTGCATTAGTGGGAGAGGTACTACACTTTGTACTGCAGGTGTGAAGCTGGACCTTTACAGTATTATCCAAGCACACTTACAATTCACATGAAGTCTGTGTTTCATATCTACCTCAAGGCTTTTAATTATTTGGACCATTTTTAATTTTCTACTAATTGTACGTCAAGCAGTGTTAATTTTGACAGCAGTTTTTAGTTTGGTTTTAGTCATATAACATTTTAGTAAAAAAATTGCAGTAAAAGTTATCCCAAAAAGAAAGTGTAACAGATTTTTAAAGACGTTTTAAGAAAGCATCTCAAAAACAAAATTCACAACAAGACTTACACTCCCCGAATAATTTCAATCAGTTAATTTCAAAGCAATGTTACTTTGTGTTAGTATTTTAGCTGAAATTAAGCATTTTTTTTTCAAATGTTGAAGATGGTAACATTAAAAAATTAACTTGTTGTATTTCGTATTATGTATAACTATGCTGAGTGTGCACAATTGGCGTCTAGGCCACTGCTCCATATAAATAGTGCAACCAGTGTTATAAATCTATAAAGTCAATAGATAAATATTATATATATATATATATATATATATATATATATATATATATATATATATATATATATATATATATATATATATATAGGGGCTCACGGTGGCAGAGGGGTTAGTGCGTCTGCCTCACAATACGAAGGTCCTGCAGTCCTGGGTTCAAATCCAGGCTCGGGATCTTTCTGTGTGGAGTTTGCATGTTCTCCCCGTGAATGCGTGGGTTCCCTCCGGGTACTCCGGCTTCCTCCCACTTCCAAAGATATGCACCTGGGGATAGGTTGATTGGCAACACTAAATTGGCCCTACTTGGTGAATGTGAGTGTGAATGTTGTCTGTCTATCTGTGTTGGCCCTGCGATGAGGTGGCGACTTGTCCAGGGTGTACCCCGCCTTCCGCCCGATAGTAGCTGAGATAGGCGCCAGCGCCCCCCGCGACCCCGAAAGGGAATAAGCGGTAGGAAATAGATGGATGGATGGATATATATATATATATATATATATATATATATATATATATATATACATACATACAGTATATACAGGTGTGTGTATTTATACAAACAATAAAAAATATATAAACAATTATACAATTATAGTTAACTCAGAATTAATATAATATAACATACATCCATAACGTGGAGGCATGTGAAAAAGTGCAATATATTCATCTGTACAGTAATCTATATATTTATTCATATGTATTTATATATATATTTATATATTTTATATCTATATTTATATATTATTTATGTATATTTATTTAGTTATACATGCACCTTATTGCTTTTTTTATCCTACACAACCATGAGCTTATGTTATGAAATATTGTTCTTATCTGTGCTGTAAAGTTCAAATTTGAATGACAATAAAAAGGAAGTCTAAGTCTGAGTCTAGTCTATCCATCCATCCATCCATTTTCTACCGCTTATTCCCTTTCGGGGTCGCGGGGGACGCTGGCGCCTATCTCAGCTACAATCGTCTAGTCTAATTGAGATTAATCGCAGATATAATTTTTTATTATTAGTAAGTGTACCCTAGACAGATCATTTTCACGGGGGTGACTTTACATTTGCTGCATTACAATGTTTTAACCTTCTCTATCATCCATCCATTTCCTACCGCTTATTCCCTTTGAGGTCGCGGGGGGCACTGCAGCCTATCTCAGCTACAATCGGGCGGAAGGCGGGGTACACCCTAGACAAGTTGCCACCTCATCGCATGGCCAACAGAGATAGACAGACAACATTCACACTTACATTCACACACTAGGACCAATTTAGTGTTGGCAATCAACCTATCCCCAGGTGCATGTCTTTGGAAGTGAGAGGAAGCCGGAGTACCCGGAGGGAACCCACGCATTCGCGGGGAGAACATGCAAACTCCACACAGGAAGACCCCGAGCCCGGGATTGAACCCTGACTACTCAGGACCTTTGTATTTTGAGGCAGACGCACTAACCCCTCTTCCACCGTGAAGCCCCCTTCTCTAAAAATACAATTTAATATTAAGCCTGCTGTGCAGCACGGTGGTCCAGGGGTTAGTGCGTCTGCCTCACAATACGAAGGTCCTGAGTAGTCCTGGGTTAAATCCCGGGCTCGGGATCTTTCTGTGTGGAGTTTGCATGTCCTCCCCGTGAATGTGTGGGTTCCCTCCAGGTACTCCAGCTTCCTCGCACTTCCAAAGATATGCACCTGGGGATAGGTTGATTGGCAACACTAAATGGTCCCTAGAGTGTGAATGTGAGTGTGAATGTTGTCTGTCTATCTGTGTTGGCCCTGTGATGAGGTGGCGACTTGTCTAGAGTGTACACCGCCTTCCGCCCGAATGCAGCTGAGATAGGCACCAGCGACCCCAAAAGGAATAAGGGGTAGAAAATGGATGGATGGATGGATGGATGGATAAATGGATGGATGGCCTGCTAATCAATCTGTAATTGAGGACTCCACCAGAACAAGTTAAAAAAGAATGTACACAATATTTCAGCCAGCCAGAAAAATTCCCTACCCAAGGTATCTTAGGGCATTAAATTGGCAGAGAAGCTCGCCCATGGTATACTACAAAAGTGATGGTAGAGTAAGCGGTCTTGCTCCTGCGCTAATGTCTTCAATAGTAACAGTAATCAGTACAGTATGAGTAATTTCAAAATATCAGCTGTGGTCTACTTACTGTTGCGTATGTCTGAAAGTCTACCCGACAGACAGCGCCTCCATGTGTCTTCTTTTCCTTCCATTTGTAGAAGACATATTGTATTAAGTGTGTAACAATACAATAAGGATAGGACATAACCATATGATGTAATGATATAAAATCATTCATATTGTGTTATTGTTGAATGTACTAAAAAAATACTTGAAAATATTATCAATCAATCAATCAATGTTTACTTATATAGCCCTAAATCACTAGTGTCTCAAAGGGCTGCACAAACCACTACGACATCCTCGGTAGGCCCACATAAGGGCAAGGAAAACTCACACCCAGTGGGACGTCGGTGACAATGATGAATATGAGAACCTTGGAGAGGAGGAAAGCAATGGATGTCGAGCGGGTCCAACATGATACTGTGAAAGTTCAATCTATAATGGATCCAACACAGTCGCGAGAGTCCAGTCCAAAGCGGATCCAACACAGCAGCGAGAGACCCGTTCACAGCGGAGCCAGCAGGAAACCATCCCAAGCGGAGGCGGATCAGCAGCGCAGAGATGTCCCCAGCCGATACACTGGCAAGCAGTACATGGCCACCGGATCGGACTGGACCCCTTCCACAAGGGAGAGAGGGACATAGAAGAAAAAGAAAAGAAACGGCAGATCAGCTGGTCTAAAAAGGGAGTCTATTTAAAGGCTAGAGTATACAAATGAGTTTTAAGGTGAGACTTAAATGCTTCTACTGAGGTGGCATCTCGAACTGTTACCGGGAGGGCATTCCAGAGTACTGGAGCCCGAAATGAAAAAGCTCTATAGCCCGCAGACTTTTTTTGGGCTTTGGGAATCACTAATAAGCCGGAGTCCTTTGAACGCAGATTTCTTGCCGGGACATATGGTACAATACAATCGGCAAGATAGGATGGAGCTAGACCGTGAAGTATTTTATACGTAAGTAGTAAAACCTTAAAGTCACATCTTAAGTGCACAGGAAGCCAGTGCAGGTGAGCCAGTACAGGCGTAATGTGATCAAACTTTCTTGTTCTTGTCAAAAGTCTAGCCGCCGCATTTTGTACCAACTGTAATCTTTTAATGCTAGACATGGGGAGACCCGAAAATAATATGTTACAGTAGTCGAGGCGAGACGTAACAAACGCATGGATAATGTACTCAGCGTCTTTAGTGGACAGAATGGAGCGAATTTTAGCGATATTACAGAGATGAAAGAAGGCCGTTTTAGTAAAGCTTTTAATGTGTGCCTCAAAGGAGAGAGTTGGGTCGAAGATAATACCCAGATTCTTTACCGTGTCGCCTTGTTTAATTGTTTGGTTGTCAAATGTTAGAGTTGTATTATTAAATAGAGTTCGGTGTCTAGCAGGACCGATAATCAGCATTTCCGTTTTTTTGGCGTTGAGTTGCAAAAAGTTAGCGGACATCCATTGTTTAATTTCATTAAGACACGCCTCCAGCTGACTACAATCCGGCGTGTTGGTCAGCTTTAGGGGCATGTAGAGTTGGGTGTCATCAGCATAACAGTGAAAGCTAACACCGTATTTGCGTATGATGTCACCTAGCGGCAGCATGTAGCGGCTGAAGAGTGCAGGGCCAAGGACCGAACCCTGGGGAACTCCACATGTTACCTTAACGTAGTCCGAGGTCACATTGTTATGGGAGATACACTGCATCCTACCAGTAAGATAAGAGTTAAACCAAGACAGGGCTAAGTCTAACATACCAATTCGTGTTTTGATACATTCTAAATATTATGATCGACAGTATCGAAAGCAGCGCTAGGATCGAGGAGCAGCAACATAGATGACGCATCAGAACCAATCTTTAGCAATAGATCATTTGTCATTTTTGCGAGGGCTGTCTCTGTCGAGTGATTTGCCCTGAAACCGGATTGAAAGGTTTCACATAGATTGTTAGACGCTAAGTGTTCATTTAACTGCTCCGCAACAATTTTTTCGAGGATTTTTGAAATAAAGGGAAGGTTAGACACCGGTCGGTAGTTTACCATGAGGTCAGGATCGAGGTTAGGTTTTTTAAGAAGAGGATGAATAACCGCTTTTTTGAATGCTAGGGGAACAGTGCCCGAGGAAAGTGATAAGTTTATAATATTTAGCACTGATGGACCTAATAATACAAAGAGCTCCTTGATCAGTTTCCCAGGAAGTGGGTCAAGTAAACATGTTGTTTGTTTTATTCCATTCACACGTTGTAACAATTCCTCTAATGTTATTTCCTCAAAACGAGAGAAACTATTTTGGAGGGCAGTATCCGCCGTATATACAATCGTATCTGTGTTAACAGAACCCCGTTGTAGCTGGGACGCATTGTCTTTAATCTCCTTTCTAATGACTTAAATTTTCTTACTAAAGAATTGCATAAAGTCATCAGCTGAGTGGGTGGAGCTACTGGAAGGGGTCCTTTGTTGGGTTAGCGATGCTACCGTACTAAACAAAAATTTAGGATCGTTTTTATTACGGTGGATGAGATTTGAGTAATATTTAGCTTTAGCTAAGGTAAGCATGCGTTTATAAGTTATTAAACCATCACTCCATGCTTGATGGTGCACCTCAAGTTTAGTCGTGCGCCATTTGCGTTCCAGCTTTTTACATAATAATTTCTGAGCTCTAGTTTCTTCTGTAAACCACGGGGTGCGCTTTTTTGGAGCCTTTTTTAACTTTAGCGGTGCTATGTTATCAATGGTTTCGCGCAGGGCGTCGTTAAAGTTGTTAGTGAGGTTATTAATAGAGCCCACATACTTTGGGAATGGTGCCATTACCGAGGGCAGTAGGTCAGCAAGAGTTGTCGTTGTGGCCGTATTAATGTTGCGGCTGCTATGGCAGTTATTATTATTATTAGTTTGACGAACATGCGTCTGAACCTCGAATTTTATAAGGTAATGATCGGACAATACTTTAGTATACGGGAGTATCGTAACTTTGGAAATGGTGATACCCCTGACAAGCACTAGGTCTATCGCATTACCGTTGCGATGCGTGGATTCATTTATTATTTGTGTGAGACCACAGCTATCAATTATAGTCTGGAGCGCTACGCACGGTTGGTCCAATGGGGTATTCATATGGATATTAAAGTCCCCCATTATGATTATATTATCGGCGTGTGTCACTATATCAGCAACGAACACTGATAATTCATTGATAAAGTCCGAATAGGGCCCTGGGGGGCGGTAGATAACAGCCAGGTGTAGAGGCAGCGGTGTGACAGCCCTCATAGTAAGCACCTCAAACGATTTATATTTATTATTTATGTTAGGACTAAGGTTAAAGTTTTCGTTGTATATTAGTGCGACCCCCCCACCCCCTTTAAGCGGACGGGCAATATGCGCATGTGTAAAGTTAGGTGGACATGCCTCATTTAGCGCAAAAAAGTCGTTTGGTTTAAGCCAGGTTTCGCTGAGACCGATGACGTTAGATTGTCTCTGATGATATCATTAACTAACAACGTTTTGGGAGACAATGATCTTATGTTTAAAAAACCTATATTATAGGTAGTGGGCTGTTTTAGGGAATTTTTGATCAAATTATCCGTAGTAGCAATATTAATAATGTTGTGTTTATTATGCCCAGTGCATTTAGTATAATTACGACCATATCTAGGAATTGATACGACGGGAATTTTCCGATTGTTTGATTGTTGCTTTGATAAACTGCATGCATCATGGTTAGCCACCTCGGTAGAACACATGTCCAACTCTGAAACACTCAAAGCAGAAAAAACTTGTTCTAATTTATCCGACTCCTTACCCAGACCAGTAGTCTCGCATCTTCCATTTAAATCCGTCTTCAGGATGGAGGGAAGTGGTGTTCTGTGGGGATTAGCCTTCTGCTTTGTTTTTAGCCCCGCTCGACATCCGCGTTTCCGATCACACCGCTGGTGTCTGCTCCGTAGACGGCCCCCGCTGCTACTAGACTCCCCTGCTTCACAGGCCGCTGGATGTAGCCGCCGAATTATTCCCGTGCTAGTTAGCAAGTCTATCAGTCCAAAACGGCCCGATATTTCCACATCCAGAAGTGTCTGGCGGTCGTACGTGATCACAGAGTGACCACGATGTGAGCCAGCCATGAAGTTTGCAGAATTGACCGGTATTTCTGCCAAATGTTCCATCTTTAGCAAGAGCCCCTCGATGTCGCAGCCCGTCCGGGCGCCGCCATCTTGGAATTATTCCACATACACGCTTGTGCAGTATATAAGTACTAAAGGACTCCAAAATAGAAAAAAGAGGAGCTGGAGGCTTAGGTCCTTTAATGTCTCAGCAGTACTCTGACTCGCCAAAGGGCGTAGAATTGGGTAGGGACACTAGGGACACGTCCCTACCAATATCCAGCCGCTACTGTGTAGTCACTATCAATACAAGCGCTGCCCGTAATGTTTAGTCAATGATTAAGGCACAGAAAGGGTTAAATGTCGGTCTCTGCTAGAAGTCCCGCCTCTAACCTAAATATCGCTCCCTGATTGGTTGCCGGTTTCATGCTAACTTATGTGTGATTGGCTGTCCCCGCTGTCACTCCTGCTTGTAAAAGCTAGCCTACATGCTAGTTGCTAGCGACCGGACATGCGTGTGTGCTGTAGGTTTTGAAGGATGTCAATGAAAAGAAAACTGGATATAAGAGACTTCTTTAGGAGTCAAACTGTAAGTTACTTCAAGGGTGCATAGAGGCTCAACAATATTGAATAATTAAACAATATATCACTCCAGTCACGCCCCTTAGAGTGCTATAATGAGCATACACCATGGACTGGAGTGATATATTGCTTTTATAAAACTGTTACCAATAAAGGCAATATGAAATAGGAATACTGTACAATTTAATGTAGTTTTATTCAACCAGAAATACATACTATCCAATAAAATAGCCTCACTGTGGAAAAAATAGTCCCACCTATCCAGACATTAGCTCCAAATTAGCACTGCATCTCGTCTTTTCCTCCGCTTTTTTTCAGGTGAAAGTCAATGCTCAGTCCCCTCTACCATTGTTAACCCTCCCCGGAGGTGAACGTTAACCTTGAACATGTGAATTCAACTACTTTAGTCAGTTTTTTAACATCGTAAAAACATCAGCTGTCTTTTACCACGGACTGTAACAGTCCGTTGTCATGGATACACGACAACAACTTCCATTCATACCAGTCATACGTGCCTGAGGCAGAGTGATAGCCTAGGCTGTGATAAGGCTTTAGAATAGTAGCCGTGCTCAATATTTAAACCACAGCCAATCAGATCACCGGATTTCACCTTTCCGTTTTATTTTTGAAATTATTTTTTAGTTTCATGTATTTGTGTAGAAGTGAGCAACGGTTTGAAAATACAAATTAACAAAACTTTGTGGTGGAAATACAATAAAACCTCACTAGATTATCATTTTTAAGGAGACTTAAAACATGGCTTAGAACCACCATGACACAAGTAAGACTGAACAATCTTGCTGTGTGCCATGTCCATCAGGGAAAACTGGACAATACTGACCTGAGAGAAATCTGCCAGCATTTCATTTCTGTGACAGACTGGCAGAGGCATGTGTTTGGCTCTTTCAAATAGGAACAACCAGTGGACACTAATCTGCTTGTATTTGAGTATTAGTGACAAACATATTTACAGTACAAAAGCAGCAATAGAAAGAAGTAGATGAAGGGAAAAATTGTGAGTGATTTAAACACAAGTTGGGGAAAAGATTATTACAGTTCATTTATGTTTATTTACAATGTTGTATTGCATTAATGTATTTCTGATGTTGTTGATGGACAGTAGGCTATGTTAATTGACAGTATGATGCACAGTTGCACTACAGCCCTACACTAAAGATTAAAGATGAGAACTCTTCGAAGTTGTCTCCTTTGCTTTCATTTTAGTTGCTTTACCCTATAACATCTGCATGACATGAAATTATGATTGCTAATGTAAAAAAAAAAAAGTAAACTTTCAGAGTGCTGCCTTGGAGTACTTTTGTGTCCCCACCAATCTCAAAATCAAACCTACTCCCTTGGACTCGCCAAACAGGTGGAAGTGGTTAAGCCCAAGCTAAGCTCTACAGCGAAAGCCAACGTTTTTTTTCACACAACTTCATTTATAACAAGCATTGCATTTTTATTACAGGAAGCCAGCATTTGTGGATTATTTGTCAGATGCAAAAATGTTCTTGTACTCCTTTGAATGACATGTAATGCAATGAAATTAAATGGAATGGAATGAATGAATGTGTCTGCCAATATAGAGGATTATATATCCAATATCAAATACTTCTCTACATTGAAATTTTACACAAAATGAATGTGATCATACAAAGTATGTTTTAATGGAGGATATATATTGCCGCTTCAGATAATAAAACAAGAATGGTAAGAAACACTCCAAATTATTTATTTATTTTGTTAAAGCAAATGGGATCTGAGAGTATTTAAAGGAGAACATTATCACAATTTCAAAAGGGTTAAAACAATAAAAATCAGTTCCCAGTGGCTTGTTGTATTTTTTGAAGTTTTTTTCAAAATGTTACCGGTCCCGGAATATCCCTGAATAAAGCTTTAAAGTGCCTTATTTTCGCTATCTTCGAAACCACTATCCATTTCCCTGTGACGTCATACAGTGCTGCCAATACAAACAACATGGCGGTTACCACAGCAAGATATAGCGACATTAGCTCGGATTCTGACTCGGATTTCAGCGATTTAAGTGATTCAACAGATTACGCATGTATTGAAACAGATGGTCGGAGTATGGAGGCAGATAGCGAAAACGAAATTGAAGAAGAAATTGAAGCTATTGAGCAAATAGCTATTGACGCTATTCGGCCATAGCGTGGGTGTACCTAATGAAGTGGCCCATAGCATGGCTGCCTTATTAGCATCGCCGGTAAAATGTGCGGACCAAACATTCAGGACTTTCGCATATTGTGACACTGGAGCAACTTAAATCCGTCGATTATTAAGTGTTTGTTTCGCATTAAATGTGGGTAATTAGTTTCAAATGTATATACAGCTAGCGTAAATAGCATGTTAGCATAGATTAGCGTAGCATGTTAGCATCGATTAGCTGGCAGTCATGCCGTGACCAAATATGTCTGATTAGCACATAAGTCGTCAACATCAAGAAAACTCACCTTTGTGATTTTGTTGACTTAATCGTTACAAATGCATCTGCAGGTTATCCATACATCTCTGTGCCATGTCTGTCTTAGCATCGCCGCTAAAATGTGAAAACACTTTGGTACATTCAATGGGGGTCTGGCGGCAGATTTTTTTGCCAGTGGTGCAACTTGAATCCCTCCCTGTTAGTGTTGTTACGCACTCCGACAACACACCGACGAGTCATGATGTCTCCAAGGTTCCAAAAAATAGTCGAAAAAACGGAAAATAACAGAGCTGAGACCCGGTGTTTGTAATGTGAAAATGAATATGGCGGCTGTGTTACCTCGGTGACGTCACATTCTGACGTCATCGCTAAAAGACCGATAAACAGAAAGGTGTTTAATTTGCCAAAATTCACCCATTTAGAGTTCGGAAAGCAGTTAAAAAAATACATGGTCTTTTTTCTGCAACATCGAGGTATATATTGACACTTGCATAGGTTTGGTGATAATGTTCCCCTTTAATACTGACTTTATCAAATACTTTTGGACCTTTTTATCATATCATAATATCATTATCATAATGTTTTCATGAAGATGTATTATGCCCTTCTTTTTCTTTCTATTGTGCAACCTGTTTTAACGATAATTAGAGCATATGAATTTAAGTTTCAAAAAAAGGAATAAAAAAACCCTCCAAAGGCATCCATGTATCACCAGATGTAAAGGTCACCGCACGTCACGATCCCACATGACAGGTTTGGACCACAGTTCTTTTGCAGTGATCCCACCATTATTTCATGTTTGAGACAGTTTTTTTCCTATTGCCAGCTTACCACCGTATCACTTTCATTCATATTTGAATAATATATAAATGCACCTGTTTTCTATTGTTCAGCATGGTCCTCTGCTGCTGCTGCTTTTTTTTTTTTTTTTTTGCTATCTCCAAACATTTGTGCTTCGCTGCGTAGCCCTTCTTTTACCTCATATTCCCGTTTGTTTTTCATGCACTTTCTTACTGCTCTTTACCTGCCATCTCTGCATCCTGGGGGGCCAGACCTACAACACCAAGCCAGACTGTGACAGCTAAGGGTTCAATGTCCGGGGTTGATAGTCGAATCACACTCATCCAAATCCAATAGTGGACTAGTCTAAGACCCCCCTACAATGATGCATTTAAGATTTGTGACATGCACTTTGATAAAACGGCCCTATTTGCTTAGTGTCATAAGATGTGTGTGACAATATCTCCTGTTTTTAAACCTTGTTTTTTTTAACAGGACATGACGTTATGTACCTTAGTGTGTTGGTTGCAGTGGTGCTATAGTGTTGTGGCCCTGCCGAGCTACGATCCCATTTAAATTACATACACAGTTGGAACGACAAGCTGCACAGATGTCCCATTATATTGTATTTGTGAGTGAGGAGGGAACACTCCAAATCCCTAAAAAGAAAAGCCAAATCTTTCTGTGTATGGGAAACACTGGCCCTATGTGAAATAAGATAAATAGTAAATTCAAAAGATTGAAAAGCAACAGGTTATCATGGTTATTTGTGACCATCTTCCGATGAACACCTGATTGTGCTCACGCTTGACTTTTCATTCTGTGAGAAGGTTTCCGCACACGTTGTAAATCTGAGTAATAAGGCCCGGGCGCCTGGCAAGCGCCTGCTCAATAAATAACGGCCACCTCGCAGAGTGGACGGAAACCGGACCGAGTCCAACTAACTACAAAGAAAGCGAGCAGTCCCAGAGGTTAGCCTTTCCCAACGTGGAGGAAGTTGGCGTCCAATCCTTGATATTTCTATCTTGGGCGCCTTTCAGAGGTCAGTAACGAGCCAAATTGCTAAACTGCTGGACTTGAGGGCGGTTCTGCTTTTCCTCGCAGGCGTCTCTCAGGTATCAGCTGATTGCGCCCGGAGACAGATGTCTGACGGAATGTCCTCACCCCCGCAGGATCATTAATTACACATGCACACCAGCGGGCGCTTATCTTGCAAGCTCACATGAAGGTTGCAGCGATACGCCGGGCTATTGCAGTGCGGGGAGGAGCGGCGGCTTGATAAGGATGTTGGGAGAACGCAGAGGAGACGTGGCAGATGGGAGGAAAAGGAAGCGACTTGAACCATCCTTAATTTACACAGACGCAACAATTGTCTTTTAGATTTCTACCCCAGATTACAACCACTCAATTTTCCTGACTCCTCACCAGGAAGCAAAAAAAAAACATTAGATGGAGCTCGGTAGAGCAGATTTGGGCATTGTTTTCTACATTTCAAAGTTCAAGCTTTATTATCTTAATCATACTTCATATGTTTTTAATTCCAGTTTTTACCTAACCTCTGTCTGTTATAGATTTTATGTGCTGTCTGTCGCCTGTATTGGTGAGTTCAAGATTATTTTCCACCTCGGTAGACAATAAAGACCTATTCTATTCTATTCTAATACATACAGCGAATAAAATTCATTTTTGTCATACTCGCATACACGTATTTAGTTCAAGAACGACAATGCAATTGGCAAGTGCAAGGACAAGGCAACAGTAATTTAACGGTACATACTGTAAATACTACAAGATTAAATTAATTAGATTAATAAATATAATCGGATAAGTACGCTGTCCTGTGGTGTCGGGGCGCAGTATGAGGGGCGGAACAGAGAGTGAGTTTAGTGTTCTGATGGCTTAAGGGAAAAAACTGTTCCTTGGTCTGGCCGCTCTCACTCAAATACTAAGTCTGCAACCTCCTGCCAGAGGGCAAAACAGTAAAAAAGGCCGTGAGATGGATTGGAGGAGTCAGTTAATATTTTGGTGGCTTTCCTGTCTCATCGCTTGGTGTATATGAGTGAAAGAGTGCGGAGAGAAACATTATAAAACCTGCTCTGCTGCCCTTAAAATTCTGTGCAAGGACCAACACGATTTGCGATAGTGCAGTTCTTTAAAATGGATCTAGATTTTTGCAACAGTCTTTCCATTCTCAGTGAATAATGCTTTAAACTATGACAACATTTAGGCATAACATCCTAAATACAGAGAAATAGGCCAAACACAAATGTCTACTATAGAGGACACTGGTTCTCAGGGGGATATACAGAAGCAGTGGAGCGCCGTGCGTTTTCCACCTAGGCCTTCAGTGATGACCGACTTCAATGATTACCTCTCAAAATACCATAATTTATGTCCCCACATGACCATTGCTAGAGAAATACTATACAGAAACACATTTACGCACTAATGGGCATTGTACAAAACGGGTTATTTTCTGGCACATATAAAAATCAATAAACCAGCATCAGCAATTAAATCATATCTTATGTAGTACTGTCAAAATTAAAACGGTATAAAACATATTAAACGTGAAAAAAATTAAGAAATAAAATATCTGAACGCACATGTCATCGCCGGGACCTCTGAGCTAGGTTCCGGGGTTGGTCGACATAGTCTCACAAGATGTAGTTTCCCCTTTAAATATCCTCCTTGAAAACGGTCTTGCAAATATATGTGTTGTCTTGTCTAATCATAAAAGATGCAGACGAGGTGTGTTGGCTGACTTGTTAAAGTATTCTCCACAGCGTGCTCATCAATAACATCAAACATGTCTACATTCAACAACCTAAACGGGACTACTGTGCATGCTCTTCACTACTGTGGCATGCTGGGTAATGGAGTTCTTATGTTACCTAGCTCATAACATCACAATATATATCTGCCTGAGGCCATCTCGAAGGCCTTACTGACAACAACCTGTGATCTGATTTGCTATCGCAACTGTCTATCAACCGTATGTGTCCGTTCACTTATAGTGCAAAGACGCCCACATTGTTGATTCTGAAGGCTTCCGGCAGATTTGGTACAGCATGGCAACATAAGCTAGCTGAATTCTGATTGGATCAAAACTCTAACCTAAAAACAGTGCTGGAAGGAGCATAATATGACATGAAGAGAATATGAATATTTTTTAAATATTTAGGGTAAGTAAATGAAAAATTACTTTTATTTTTAATTACGATCATGATTTCTGGTTATGTTAGGCCAGCAGAGAAGGCCTTGCTGGCCCTGACTGCACACCACTGTACAAAAGGTGCTAAACCCCATTATTTACTTTTTACTTTTTAAATTGATCACAACTCTGTACACTGCTGCTGGAATTTTAATTTTCCTGAAGGAATCAAAAAAGTAGTATCCATCTATCTATCTATCTATCTATCTATCTATCTATCTATCTATCTATCTATCTATCTATCTATCTATCTATCTATCTATCTATCTATCTATCTATCTAAGCAGATTTCTGAGCTGGAATCAGTACCATTCAAGTCACGGATGTAGCAGGGTTTGTTTGTATGCCACACAGTACACATACACAGTAGCTAGTCGTGCACACACTGCAGAGCAGATGAACGTGGGATTTTAAGGTCCACTTGTCAAGGAAGTTTTGGTCCATCTCCTGTTTTCTGGTCCACGAAGCATCGCTGCGCCCCATAAAGAAAGCATCAGCCCTTAAACCCCCTATACTCGCATTTAGGGAGCGCTTCTATTCAATTACGTGTGATTCCTGTGTTTATGCTACCACGCGTCATGAAAGCTGACTGTAAAGGCTAAAACGGTATGTGGAATGTTTCTGTGCTGGAAAGAAACGGATGGTTGGATGACGATGTGACATAGATGGTTGCTCGTAGAGTTAAATTACGAATCTTTTTGTCTCTGTATATCACTCGTTACATTGACTCTTCTGCAGTAAAGAGTGTATTGAGTTTGAATTTTTCAAGTTCAATATTGTTTTTCATGCAATTTGTAACTTTGTCATGTTCTTAACCGTCAAACAAACGCTAAGTCTACTTAACCACTGTTAATATTAGGAGGCGTGGTTTGGGGGCTTCATTGGGGTTAAGAGGAGAGTATATTTACAGCCAATTCACCAACTATATATATATATATATATATATATATATATATATATATATATATATATATATATGAAAACCTTAACTTTCAGTGAATTCTAGCTATATATATTGATTCTATTATATATATAAATAAAACAAAATAGTTGGATTTCAGACGGCACCTTTCAAATACACAGTAATAAAAACACAGTTGTTCTACTAACTGTACTGTGCTTGCTGGTTACTAAAAAATATAATAACAACACTTACCTTTCACTAGTTGAGTAATGTCACTTCCGAGTTTCCAAAAAGATGGCACCAGTATGTGCTTTGCCCTGCCGTCTTTCGCTATCAGCTCTGTTCGTCTTTGTGTTGTTTGCGTCTATTTTCGTCTCTGTCAGCTCACTGCTTGGATCTTTGCCCCTTTCCCACTAATATGATCAACTTCGATGTTGGTTTTTCAATGTCCCAGTCAGCTTTTTCACTTGGATATTTTTTACATAAGTTGCTAATTGTGTTTCTTGATTTAGGAATATTGGTATTCATTCCCAATATGCAATATGCCTCTCTTTCTCTGTAACACTTTAGTTGGAGTTTTTTATTTTTTACTGTTTATTGTTTGCAAAATCATAACATGAGGTACCAAATGCTTGTCCTGCCACTTAATTCAATTGTACAAAGAAGTTAACCACAGTTTAAGTGTTTTTTGTAAAAAAAACATTTAAATTATTTTAACTTTCAAAATTTTGGGCAACTTTGATTACCTTTTTACTCCCAGAGCTTTGGTTTAATTCCAAATTGTTTCTTTGATGTTAGAGGTTTAGCAGAGCTGAACACCAGTTGACTTAATTTAGTTTAGATTTGTGTGCTTGTTTATGGCTCCAATGGGGCCGCACATATTCTAGAGGTCCTAGTTTGATGGTCGACACCATTTCACTTAGCACCTCTGCATGCTCGGAAGTGTTGCTCTATGAACTTGATAATGAGGCCCCTTTAGACCTTTCAAGGCTGGCGTCCACCAGAATAGAAGCCAGCATGTTTTCCACACGTGCGCCAACCTGCTTGTTTGTGTTTATGGTGTCAGTCTTCTTTAATAGACCGCCATCACATCGCATCAGCTGGAGAGCCTTTTATCGACCTCTTGTCCTTAAATCAGATGTTTGCTGCCAATATGTTTAGTGTTTACATCCCGTTATCTGAAATTAGCCCGTCCGCAAGAGATGCAAATTTGGAGTTGCTCCTTTTAAAAACAGAGGTACTTTTAAATAAAATACAAAAAAAAGAAAACATTTTCTGGTTTCTGCTGTCCCTCCACTCTCTGATCAAATTTTTGTGAGATGCTAATCACAAGGACCCAGGCCTTAGTCCCGCACTCAAACAGGAGGGCAGGTGCGTCGCACATCCAATCATGCCATTTGTTTGTGGTGTCATTTGACCTGACGTCATAAGCGACATGTTAGCACCATCCATCCATCCATCCATCCATCATCTTCCGCTTATCCGAGGTCGGGTCGCGGGGGCAGCAGCCTAAGCAGGGAAGCCCAGACTTCCCTATCTCCAGCCACTTCGTCTAGCTCTTCCCGGGGGATCCCGAGGCGTTCCCAGGCCAGCCGGGAGACATAGTCTTCCCAACGTGTCCTGGGTCTTCCCCGTGGCCTCCTACCAGCTGGACGTGCCCTAAACACATCCCTAGGGAGGCGTTCGGGTGGCATCCTGACCAGATGCCCGGACCACCTCATCTGGCTCCTCTCGATGTGGAGGAGCAGCGGCTTTACGTTGAGCTCCTCCCGGATGGCAGAGCTTCTCACCCTATCTCTAAGGGAGAGCCCCGCCACCCGGCGGAGGAAACTCATTTCGGCCGCTTGTACCCGTGATCTTATCCTTTCGGTCATGACCCAAAGCTCATGACCATAGGTGAGGATGGGAACGTAGATCGACCGGTAAATTGAGAGCTTTGCCTTCCGGCTCAGCTCCTTCTTCACCACAACGGATCGATACAACGTCCGCATTACTGAAGACGCCGCACCGATCCGCCTGTCGATCTCACGATCCACTCTTCCCCCACTCGTGAACAAGACTCCTAGGTACTTGAACTCCTCCACTTGGGGCAGGGTCTCCTCCCCAACCCGGAGATGGCACTCCACCCTTTTCCGGGCGAGAACCATGGGCTCGGACTTGGAGGTGCTGATTCTCATTCCGGTCGCTTCACACTCGGCTGCGAACCGATCCAGTGAGAGCTGAAGATCCCGGCCGGATGAAGCCATCAGGACTACATCATCTGCAAAAAGCAGAGACCTAATCCCGTGGCCACCAAACCGGAACCCCTCAACGCCTTGGCTGCGCCTAGAAATTCTGTCCATAAAAGTTATGAACAGAATCGGTGACAAAGGACAGCCTTGGCGGAGTCCAACCTTCACTGGAAACGTGTCCGACTTACTGCCAGCAATGCGGACCAAGCTCTGACACTAGGAATAAGTCTATTTGGGGATTTTATTTACACAAATAATTCAAATGTGTTTGTAAATTATGTTAAGTTTTTTAACCAAGACCTTTGTTGGACAAGACAAATACATGGCTATAAGAATATTTTTCTGAATGCAATATTCAATTCCACCTGAGGTGGCCACTTGTCCAGGGTGTACCCAGCCTTCCGCCCGATTGTAGCTGACATAGGCACCAGTGCCCCCCGCGACCCCAAAGGGAATAAGAGGTATAAAATGGATGGATGGACTTCTTGTAATTCAAATGCAACATCATGTGGGGTGCAGCTAATTCAATTCAAATGCCACTTCTTTAAAAATGTAATTGAGACTCCAAATTCTAAATTTTGCACAAATATGATGCACAAGTATTGGGAAAAGTTGCTAATATCTTGCTGATGGAAAGTGCCCTGTGGACATTGTGGAATTTGAAAAAAATAGCCCCTTTTTTGCATGTTCATAAATGCATTGCATAGGATGCTGGCTCTCAGAAAGACGTATAAGACTTCCTGTTTTGACTGTACTTTGCTGTTTCATGAACATTTTCAGTAGATGTACAATATTTTCAAACAAGTTAGATGAGTTCTTTCACGACCAAAGTAGTACTCTGAACACATATGCAGGATTTCTGAAACAGTTATTTATTGTCACAATGGAAGGGGTCCAAAACGGGAGGAACAAAACAGGCTATCAAAACGGATCTAACCTGACCACTGAACTAACAAAAATATTAACAACTCAAAACGCTCCGCTATGGAGGGAAACAGGGGCTAAGAATAATTCCATCTATCCATCTTCTTCCGATTATCCGAGGTCGGGTCGCGGGGGCAGCAGCCTTAGCAGAGAAGCTCAGACTGATCCCGAGAAGTTCCCAGGCCAGCCGGGAGACATAGTCTTCCCAACGTATTCTGGGTCTTCCCCGTGGCCTCCTACCGGTCGGACGTGCCCGAAACAGCTCCCTAGGGAGGCGTTCGGGTGGCATCCTGACCAGATGCCCGACCACTTCATTTTGTCTCCTCTCGATGTGGAGGAGCAGGAGAGGCTTTACTTTGAGCTCCTCCCGGATGGCAGAGCTTCTCACCCTATCTCTAAGGGAGAGCCCCGCCACCCGGCAAAGGAAACTAATTTCGGCCGCTTGTACCCATGATCTTGCCTTTTCAGTCATGACCCAAAGCTCATGACCATAGGTGAGGATGGGAACGTAGATTGACCGGTAAATTCAGAGCTTTGCCTTCCGGCTCAGCTCCTTCTTCACCACAACGGATTGATACAGCGTCCGCATTACTGAAGACGCCGCACCGATCTGCCTGTCGATCTCACAAGCTACTCTTCTCTCTCTCGTGAACAAGACTCCGAGGTACTTGAACTCCTCCACTTGGGGCAAGATCTCCTCCCCAACCCGGAGATTGCACTCCACCCTTTTTCGGGCGAGAACCATGGACTCGGACTTAGAGGTGCTGATTCTCATCCCAGTCGCTTCACACTCGGCTGCGAACCGATCCAATGAGAGCTGAAGATCTTGGCCAGATGAAGCCATCAGGACCACATCATCTGCAAATAGCAGAGATCTAATCCTGCAGCCACCAAGCCAGATACCCTCAACGCCTTGAATGCGCCTAGAAATTCTGTCCATAAAAGTTATGAACAGAATCGGTGATAAAGGACAGCCTTGGCGAAGTACAACCCGCACTGGAAACGGGTTCGACTTACTGCCGGCGATGCGGACCAAATTCTGACATTGATCATACAGGGAGCGGACCGCCACAATAAGACAGTACGTTACCCCATACTCTCTGAGCACTCCCCACAGGACTTCCCGAGGGACACGGTCGAATGCCTTCTCAAAGTCCACAAAGCACATGTAGACTGGTTGGGCAAACTCCCATGCACCTTCAAGGACCCTGCCGAGAGTATAGAGCTGGTCCACAGTTCCACGAACAGGACGAAAACCACACTGTTCCTCCTGAATCCGAGGTTCGACTATCCGGCATAGCCTCCTTTCCAGTACACCTGAATAGACCTTACCGGGAAGGCTGAGGAGTGTGATCCCACGACAGTTGGAACACACTCTCCGGTTCCCCTTCTTAAAGAGAGGAACCACCACCCCGGTCTGCCAATTTAGAGGTACCGTCCCCGATGTCCACGCGATGTTGCAGAGTCTTGTCAACCAAAACAGCCCCACAGCATCCAGAGCCTTGAGGAACTCCGGGCGGATCTCATCTCCCCCCCCCCCCCCCCCCCCCCCGAGGCCTTGCCACCGAGGAGCTTTTTAACTACCTTAGCCAGTGATACAGGAGGAAGCGCAAGAGATCTGAAATGAGAGGGAGAGTGAGCATTCGAAAATAAAACAATTAATGGCATGAAACAACATGAAACCAGATGGAACCAAGACAAGACTTCACCCAGGTGTGACAAGTTCTTTTGAACATCCAACTTCTACCGCTTGTCCTTTCGGGGTCGCTGGAGCCTATCTAAGTTGCATTCGGACGGAAGGCGTTCTACACCCTGGCCAAGTCGTTGCCTCATCGCAGGGCCAATTCAGATAGACAATATTCACACTCACATTCACACACTCGGGCCAATTTAGTGTTGCCAATCAACCTACC
>NC_084615.1:41477277-41479777 GCF_033978795.1 Nerophis ophidion | reverse complement strand
TTGTAATCTCTGACTGTCTCATCCTAGTGTCATTGGAGCCAATTTGTACAACTTTGTTCGCGTAGCTAGTGGTGCGATTAGCCTGTCGTACGTGTTTACTAGTCAACTCCCTAAGACTAGCTTTAATGTCAGGCCCCGGGAATACACTTAATTATGGCTGGTTTACTAAGCTGTATGTTCCGGGTGATGGAGTCCCTTATTACTAAGGTGTGGTGTCCGGTAGACTGGCATGTAGGACTAGCTGAAGGGATAAATCTATTATGTGTCTCAACCGGTTCACCCTGGATTGTAGGCCGCTAGGGCTGCTATAAGCTGGGTTCGCGGCATCTAAAGTTAAGAAATTACTCTGCTCAAACTTGTTTCTTTCAGCAAGTCCAGTTCTTGCTATATTTGGTGCTAGAGGCAAAAAGTAGCAGCAGCGTAAAGGAGCAAAGTTGCTTTGGACCACAACTTGCTCAGCTTCGTTAGTTTGGACAGAGAGTGGGTGCTTTGTAAGTTTAATATGGCTACTGAACATGTTTGAGAAAGAATAAAGAAAGCTGTAAAACAGTTAGAAGCACACAGATAGAAAGATAGTACTTAGCTTTTTCGTGGCAGCCAGCAACAGAAGACTTTTCCAGTTGTGACGTTACTCACCGGAAAATTGTTGTATCCACCCTTTGCGGCTCTGGTACTTGGTAACATTACAGTCATTGTCTGTAGCTCTAGCTAGCTGTCAGCTGTTAATACTGCTTTTCTCTGTGGGGTACATTTTTATACACACTGTTGGCATTTTGGCACAATAGAAAGATGGCTGATTTATAAAATAAATAGTCTCCAGTTTGTCTTTTACATTTTCCTACTAACTAACAACCCAAATATAAACTTGCACAACAAGTATAGTGGAAGTCTTTAAGAAGGGTAGTTCTTTTAGTGGACTTGTTTTTGTCGTAACATAACTGGTTGGCGATTACTTCTGTTAAGTTCATCTTTTGCCATTTATTAACAAATCTACATTAAAAATGACTGTACACATTTGCAGCTTCATCCCGTTCCAAAGTCACCTATGTCAGAAAAGTAGTGCACTGTAATTTAGCAGACACATTTTTGGATTATTTCAAAGGTTTTGTTGTTTTTATTGAATGCTATGTATTGGATGCTATGCAACTGATGCTAGTACAGTACAGTATATTAATGAAATATCAAACGCTCCAAGTACTGCGCTGCATAGCGGGTTGACAGCCCAGGGCTTCAAACTCATTGGCTAGCGCTGCTCAAAGTAACTCTCAAGTGTCCATGTGGTTGATTCCTACTTAGGAAAAGTGCACAAGTATTTGTTTGTGTGTGTTTGAGTGTCCATATGGTTTTCCCACAGTTCTTTTATTGAAGTAAAGTGAACTAATTTATATTTATAAAGCACTTTTCAAATTGCTTTACATCCTTTTGCTATGTAACTGTGATCACTGTTCAACCACGTGTCTGGTGAAGATGACTGTATTAGACCCTCTTACGGTATTTGAACCCCTGACACACATGCGCACTCGCACACACACGCACGCACAGACAATGTTTCAGAATCTAAAAACATGCTCACACAAACAAACAATACATGCATGCACATTTGTGTGCAGATCATTTCATTTAATTGACACCTTCGCACTTGTGTGACGGACACAGGTACAAAGGCTTGCATTGTATACAAATACACACACACACACACACACACACACACACACACACACACATACACGCAATACACTAAAGACTTTGGGTACAATAAGGGAGACAGGAATTCATTCACAAGCAATTCATTATCAAAAGAAAATGACAAGTTGCAGCTGTAGGGAGGCTCCCATAGGTCTGTCTTTGTGGAGATACACACACACACACACACACACACACATTCTGAAGCTGATAAGCCATAAGAATATAGTTGTGTGTTGTCTTTTAAGTCCAGAAAAATACAAATGAATAATATGAAATAAAATATACAAAATTCACCAACCAAAAATTTTATAATTATGCGGATATTGTATTGATATATAAAAAAAACATTTAAAAACTTTAACATAATATGATGTCTCACCTCATAGCAGTTCACACACACATTCCCATTCGCAGTGCAAATAAGAAAGTGTGAACGGGTTTGAAGTTTGCACTTGTCAAATTAGTCCAGTAATGTTAATACAGCTCATTCAAAATAAAAGCTAGAGAAGGTGTTGCCCGGTAACCTCCAAAATAAAGCGTCAGTTTTAAACGATTTTAATGGCTGGGCATGGAGTCCCAATTTTTAGATGCAACCCAGGATGCTTCGTGCTGTAATATGTATGACATATTTAAGTTGTTAATCAAACTACATGATCGCTGGGCACCATGTAGTTTTCATGTTATTTATTTGTCACAAGACCACAACAAGAACACAAAGTTGGAATCCACTTTTCCTTCACAAATCATTTTGTTTTATTATTTTAAGCAATTGATTAATTGAATATATACCATATTTTCATAGTCTCCAGTTCAT